>NW_022158380.1:0-266205 GCF_006535985.1 Synchytrium microbalum
CGACACGACCATCTTTTACAAATCCGCATCTTTTCACCACACAAACCCAACTTCCTTTTCAAACTTAGATCAAATCGAGCAGCAACAATGGCTACTGCAACTCAACCAGCCATACCGAAAGGCCTTACTATGGATCAATGCCATGCGATAATCGCAAAGAATCCCGTCTTTGCTTTAGAAGAAGTAAGTTTTTGATATCTCGTGGGACCGATCACTCCCATAGGCCGAAACGGCTGTTTCAACAGTATGAGACGGGAATAGAAATCTGATCTGAATGGCGCTGACATGCCGGGTCACTCGTCTCCTTATCTACTTCTCCTGCCGATGTGTTGGTTTCAATCTGATCACATCAGCAGTTCTTCAGTTGTGCACTTACACACATCCTTACTTTCTACTTAGAAAGACATTCGCGGAGTCAAAATAAGAGTATTTAAAAATCCGATCCAGACTCTTCGAGCTGTTTGGCAAGCATCAAGGGTAACTTTCGATCAAGATCAGTTTTTCGACCAACCAACTGCTAAACCACTTCTTCTATAGGCACACGGCGAACACATATCCGTCGTCTACGAGAACGAAAGATATACATTTAATGAACAAAACAAGCGAGTTATCGCCATAGCAAACACTCTCTACAACATAAAGGGAGCTCGTAAAGGAGATCGAGTGGCAATCGCTGCTCGTAATCTTCCCGAGTGGATTGTTTGCTTCTGGGCCGCCGCCTCTATTGGTTGCATCGTTGTTCCCATTAATGCGTGGTTGACGGGAGCGGAACTTGAGTACTGTATTCGGGACTGCGGTGCTAAAGTACTGGTCTGTGACGCAGAACGGCTGGAACGGTTGCAACCGCATTTAGCAGCTCTCAAGGAGTTACGGCATGTGATTGTATGTCGTGTACCTGCTGGTGCTCGTCTGCAGTGTCCTGCTAATCTAATATCGTATGAAGATGCTTTGAGTGCTTCGAACGGAGCTAATGATGTGCCTGATGTCAAGATTGATGCGGAAGATGAGGCTACTATCTTTTACACGTCAGGAACCACAGGTTTTGGGCTGCATTTGTTCTGCGTTGTTAATACGAACTTTTTGTTAACTTGAATTTCATCTTTATTAAATAGGTCGACCAAGTACGCAATCTTCCTTTTCATCTCTCGAAATGTGTGTTTTGAACTCAGCCATTCCCTCACACTGCAGAAGGAGCTCTCGGCACTAATCGGAATTTCACAACTTCCTTATTTGCTGGCGCAGCAGGCCAAGTTCGCTCCTTCTTGAGGCGCGGAGAACTACCACCAGCTCCAAACCCAAGTGCACCGAAAATGGCCACATTGCTCGCCATTCCCTTGTTTCATGCCACAGGATGCATCTCGTCGTTACAATCATCAACCTTCGCAGGCAATAAGATCGTCATGATGTATAAATTCGAGGCCTTAGAAGCTTTGAAATTGATTCAAAAGGAAAAAATCACGGGTGTTGGTGGCGTCCCGTTCATTGCGTGGCAGATTTTAGAGCATCCGCAACGAAAAGACTTTGATTTATCGAGTATTGTCGGATTCGGGGTAAGCACGTGTGAATCTTCGTCGGCTTGACTGAGAAGTTAACATGTCTCTTTCCCAAATCAGTACGGAGGAGCACCAGCTGCTGTGACGCTAGCTCAAAAGATCTCGAAGGACTTCCCTCTTGCCACTGCAGCTAACGGCTATGGATTGACTGAATCGAGTGCTCTTACAATTGGCAATTCTGGTGAAGACTATATCAGAAAGCCATCCTCTATTGGATATCCTACTTTGGTGAATGACGTTCGTATTGTGGGTGAAGATGGAAAAGACTGTCCCGTGAATGAAATTGGAGAGTTGTTTATCAAGGTAGCATGCTGGCCTGCTGTGTCTCTCAATGAAGTTAAAGCAAACGTGAACTAAACCCATACACTAGGGTCCCAATATCGTCAAAGGATACTGGAATATGCCTGAAGCTACAGCCAAAACCTTTGAAAATGGTTGGCTAAAGACTGGGGATTTGGCTACGATAGATGAGGAGGGCTTTGTGTATATCAAGGATCGAGCGAAGGATATGGTGAAGTTCATTGAATAGTGTTATTCATTCCAGAAATGATTACTGACTCTATTTATGGATCAAATTAGTTGATCAGAGGTGGTGAAAACGTGTATTGCGTTGAAGTAGAGAATGCCTTATACACACACGAAGCAATAATGGATGCGGCTTGTGTTGGATTGCCACATGAAGTTCTTGGAGAAGAGGTTGCAGCTTCTGTGCAAAGTGAGTCTAACTTGTTTCTATGACTTGTGTCGTCGTGTGGTTCATGATAATTCACCGTGCCCATTTAGTAAAACCTCAATATTGGGGTAAAGTGACAGAGGCAGATATTCAAGCACACATGAAGACCAAGGTAGCGGGATTCAAGGTTCCCGTATTCATTGATTTGCGTCAGGAAAGCATCATTCGTAATGCTAATGGCAAGATTGACAAGAAGCTGTTGAGACCGGAAGTCATTGCCGCAGCTGCCAAGGGCCGTAAGGTGTTTGTGAAGCTTTAGATTATGAGCTTTCACTTTTATAGTAATAGAAGTCCATTCAGGCGAATTCGACGCGATTGATGAAAAACGGTGTTATGCTACTGTGGCACTCCTTCCTATTGCACCAATTTTTAGAACAAGAGTGCCGCAGTTCCAGATTTTTGTTGTATAGAGGAGGGAACTGTTGCCAAAACAATCCAATATCTTGATTTTGCTCAAATGGGAAGCATTTGAATCCTGCAGGAGTTTTTGGCAGTAACCATTGTTGACTTGCTTTCATTTCCACTCTTTCGAACTTTCTTCAAAATCGCATCACAACTCAGCAAACATGACCAAGAAGCAATACTGCTACGCTACCCTATTGACCACAGATTCCTACGCTGTAGGAGTTAATGTCTTGGCCAAATGCCTATACAACCATGGCTCCAGATACAATCTAGTTGTAATGTGTACCAACAACCTTTCCGACAAGGCCACTCAGTCGCTTGAACAGTTACCGAATGTGATCATAAAAAGGATCCAAAAGATGCTACCATCGGAAAATGCAGCCACCAACTTTGTATATGAACGTTTCTCTGATGTTTTCACGAAATTTGAAGTGTGGAAGTTGATTGAGTACCAGAAGGTATGTTGCTACTGCAGATGGAAACGGAGATTCGAACTTTAATATGTTTGTTTCGAAGCAACTCGGTTATGTATTCTCTCGCCGTCTGGGAAGTTTTGGACACAGGACCTCCACTCACCTGCTTTACACATTCTTCTCACTCCAGGTATGCCAACTAGACGCAGATATGCTTATAATCAAAAACATGGACGAGGTGTTTGATCTGCTGCCTGAGGGTCGTAAGCTAGCATCTACATCTGCTTGCATATGCAACGTGTAAGTTGTGAAGGACCTTTTGGTGACCGACAACGGGGGCTAACAACAATACCTAAAAACTCTCGAAAAGAATGAAGAACCCACGATATCCATCATTCTGGACTCCTGCAAACTGTGCCCATACCTGGAAAGGTCGTAATCAACCAGTCCCGGCCAGCTCGCCAAGATCACTGAATGCAGGAATCCTACTTCTTCGACCCTCTATGGAAACATTCAAAGTCATGAGCGAGTTTTTATCCACAGCAACCGACTTAACGAAATATCAGTTTGGTGACCAGGACTGGTTGAACGAGTACTTTCCAGATTGGGTCGAAATGCCTTACATATATAATGCGCTCAAGACCATGAGTGTGTTTCACTCCAATGTATGGGATATGGATGAGGTGAAGAACATACATTATATACTGGAGAAGCCTTGGGATTACAGTCCTGACGATCCAGAGTTTGGGACGAGTCCGTATGTGGAGTATAAGGAGTTGAACCAAATGTGGTGGGATGTTAATCAAGGTCCGCTTCAACGTAAACAATAGTCTTTTGGGTTGTAAAAAGTGTAAGATCTGATGGATGATGTAGTACAGTGGGGGAGACTTCGTCGCAAGACAGTAGTTGTTGTTATCTCGATGCCTTCCTATAAACGGAATAGTTTATAAGCATATGTATAGTACATAGTCAAACACCGAGCTATTTTGCCTGCAGACTATGTCGCTTTTAGGTATGTAGCATTGCAGCAGTCACAAAGTTCCAGTTCGAGCAATACACCGCGACTTTCAAAAGAATCCGAAAGGAGAAAGCACAACTTGTATCATTTCACGCACTCCATCACACTATCCTTTGAAGGCTGCTCAAACCTCAATTGCCGCAGTTGGTGTTCTTCGTCACAAGAGCAAGGAAGCGATTCACGAAAGAATCAGGATTGTTGATTTTTTAAATAGCACGACATCATCGTCCAATTGGAAATTTCAGGCAAAGTGATCCAGTTTCATGATTACTCTACCTCAGTTTTGCAAATACACATCAGAGAAGGCCTAGCAACGCAATGAAACCCAACTGTTACGCTACACTGCTGACAACCGAGTCCTATGCAGTGGGGGTAGAAGTACTCGCCAAGTGCCTATATAGTCATGGCAGCCGATATCCGCTAATCGTTTTATGCACTGACGAGGTGTCTGACAAGTCGATTGCATCGATTGAACAACTACCGAATGTGTCTGTAAAGAAGATCCATAAGCTGCTTCCATCTGCCAAGGCCGTTACCAACTTTGTCTTTGAGCGGTTTGCTGACGTCTTTACGAAATTTGAAGTGTGGAAGTTGATTGAGTACGAGAAGGTAATGTGCTGCAAAGGATGGATCGAGCTGGATGGATTTGATGTAACCGTATTCCAGATGTTGATTCTGGTTGTTATTCCTTCCAACGTTGGGAAGAAGGCTTGCAAGACACATACTCCGCAAGTATGGTTTGACATGTTGTTGACACTCCACTTTTGGTAGGTATGCTTGCTAGATGCAGATATGCTAGTAATCAAAAATATGGACGAGGTCTTTGATCTATTAACCGAAGGTCGGGAGCTGGCTTCTACCTCAGCTTGTATATGTAACGTGTAAGTGGTCTACTATCGTCAAAGTCTCAACCTTCCTAACCAATCGGCGCTAGAATGAGCAACCCGAGATACCCTGCTCATTGGATTAAAGAAAACTGTGCCCACACATGGAAGGGTCGTAGTCAGCCATTACCGTCCTCTGCGCCTCGCGCACTTAACGCTGGAATCTTGCTCCTTCGGCCTTCCATGGAAACATTCAGAGTCATGAACGACTTCTTATCAACCACGACCGATTTAACGAAATATCAGTTCCCTGAACAGGACTGGCTTAACGAGTATTTTCCGGACTGGGTTGAACTCCCCTATATCTATAATGCACTCAAGACGATGAGTATCTTCCATGCTAACGTGTGGAATATGGATGACGTGAAGAATATACATTATATAATGGAGAAGCCGTGGGATTTTACTCCGGAGGAGCCTGAGTTTGGGAAGAGTCCATATGTGGAGTATAAGGAGTTGAACCAAATGTGGTGGAATGTGAATCGAAGCCCTCTTCATCGTGAAGAGTAGTTGGAGCAGTTAATGTTAGTAGTGATTAGAGAGTTGATGGAGCTCTGGGGGTGTCTATTAGGCGGTAAAGACGTTTTAAACAGACAGTTATATGTGGGGAGAGTTTTGGTCACAAACGATTTTGGCAATTTTTGCTTCCAAGGCCATGCATGTTTATTTCATAAACAGTCTATGTATAGTGTATACAAATTGAAGTAAGACGAATATGGGGCTTGTCTTGACTGTTCAATCTCTTGTTAGACGGAACATTGATTGCCTCAGCCGCTGTCTTCCGTAATGGGTATTCATTCGACTAGTTTCTTCTCATGAGAATTGTCAAGTGATCTCAGTCGACAATTATTACTCAAGACAGAATGAACATTTTGACACCATGTCGATAGCCCTTTCTAGTTCTGAGAGATCGCCTCTCTGGATTGCAGCCAGACATTCAATGTCTCCGAAAATACTCCATATATGCCCTAAAACACTCCCTATATGGTGTACATAAACAAGCTTGTTGTAGTTTCTCAAATGCATCTATGGTTCGTCTTGGTCAAGTCACTCAGAAGGTCACCCTTCAGGCTGCGTGAATTCTTTGTGAGCCCTTCGCACAACTACAAGATTTCGTTTTTCGTTTCGTTGCTTGTCTAGACGAAATCTGGACTAAACGCTCCAAAGTATCCAGTGCTTCCTTTTGAAATTCCTGGAAACTGACGCAGCATTCGATTGTGCTGTATCGAGATTGATGAGACTAGACTAAATTACGCCGCCGAATTCAAATACTGCACACCTTGCTGTGCGCACTTGACATGAAGGTGTGTGTACAACTCTCAGCACAACCTGAACTACTTTTTCGTACATCACAAATACCAAAAAAATAGGTTAGTCCGTCCTTTAATCTATTCACTTTTCTCCCCAAGAACTGTAGCCTCTGCCTCTCAAACAAAACGACAATGGCTTCAACGAATACCAAATGGGTTTGGACTCTTTGTGTTTTGGTCACATTGTCAAATGTGGCTTCTGGCTGCAATGATTGCCCTTTCGTGCCGATACCCCATTGTGTAAGTGGCTTAGATTGCGTTTTGATGACTCTCTTACTCGTACTATGAAGAAATGATATATGCACACCTTTCTGTTGTGCTGTACACACACCATTTGCGCGACCGATCTCTAACATTCAGCTATTTCCTTGGTACTTTTAGAGTCAGAACTATACCGTGCAGGCTGGAGATACGCTGACGAGTATCGCTCAGAACTACCATCTCCAAAACGCCGCTGATTTGGGTAAGATTTGCATTTATTTACACGCCACGACAGAACCAGTATTGATTTGCTCTTCTCGTTAGTTCCTCTCAATACTGGTCTGCATATTGACGAAGCCATCTTTGCAAACAACACGCTCTGTGTTTGTGGAGCAAACGGTTGCCCAAACCCGTTAGCCAACTGCAGTAACATTTACACGGTAAGCTCAATTAAATCTATAGAACTTGCTTTGCAAACGCATCAAAGCTGCTTCAACGCGATAGTATACCATTGTGCTTAGAAATTCTCTCGTTCTAGGTCAAAGCAAACGATACTTGCGATAGTATTGCTATAGCACATGATGAACAAGGTGTAAACCCCGGCGACAAGCTAGTTTCGTTAAATCAGCAGTTATTCCAGGTCGCGCTGGACTGTGCCAATCTCAAAGCAGGCACCCAACTTTGTGTAGATTGCTACCTAACGGGAACAACAACAACCTTACCGTCACCATCTAATTCACCAGCCGCATCAGCTTCCCCAGTACCACCAATATTATATTCCCCAACAGTACCAAGCCCGACTCCATCACCTGTGGTATCTGCAGATCCATTACCTGCGCCATCACCTGTAGCATCTGCAGATCCGTCACCAGTAGCTGCATCAAACCCTCAAACTGCTATATTAAGTGCTACTGGAGCTCCAGCACCACGCTGTTGTGAAAAGAGAAAAAGAAGGAATAGGAGGGTCTGAAATGCAAGCATACGAGTGGTGAAATTAAGATTATAGACGATCTTCTCATACTAATATCTATAGCTCTATTATCGTAATTTTAAACTTTGACATTTCTAGACTTGAACAATAGACATCTAATCGATAATCGTACGACCTCGAGGAGATTCTGTTGCGCAGAGAAAACGTCAAAGTCGCGTAGATCTCACGGTTCATCCATGAGCTTGACATGACTTCGGACTTCGTTAGAGTATCAGTGTCCAATTGGAAGTGTCTAATCGTCCAACCCAAATTTCAACCAACTTTCCGAGCAAGGCAGAAAAAGGAGTCCTTCGACGATGACAGCAAAGGTATTTATTTTGAAATACTGCTGTGTTTGTTTAACCAATAAGTTGTGGTTTGGATTTCAAGGGCGAAAACGACGCATACCGAATTTACACTCAACAGAGATTTCCACCAGAAGCGAAAAATCGACTTTAATCTTATGTTAATCTTATTAGACATCGCAAAGCTTCACGCTTATGATTTGGTCCCTCTTTCTTGTCGGCATTGTATTGGAACTTTTTTGACGGCAGATGGTAGTTATTGCAAAGGAATATACGTCCTCAAGCCAAATGATAACTGCTTTGATATTGCTGTATGTGTAAAGTATCGAATGACTCATCAATCCTGGAAATCTCACCTTGCATCTGCTCCATAGATGAAAGCAAACTTTCAAGGATTGGATCCAGTCAAGAATCTCCTACTTTTGCATCGCAATTTCTTGGACAAGGACTTGGATTGCAAGAATTTGCAGGTTGGAGATTCCACATGGAAGTCTATTCTGCTCTATCGAATGTACTTTTGCATCAATTTCTTTGACGTAGTCAACTTGGTATGTATTGATTGTAATGGAGATAAATATCATCCATACTGCGAGTTCAAATGGATTCTAAAGTTTATTTCAGACTAGAGACTTTCAATATAGGCCCATATCGATACGTCTATGACTGTTTGACCGTTCATGAAACACTATCACCTCTATCAGTAAACTTTCAAGCAAGGATGAACGTGGTATATTTCACGTTTGAAGCCACACATCTTTCTTCAAATGGCTGACATTTCCGGCTCTTCAAATCTAGCAAAACTCAACATTGGATTCGACGTCAACCAAATCATTACCCCAGACAAAAGATCTGTGTTGACAGCAATGTTCGATATGGGAAGTTTGGAGAACGTGAAGAGCCCTACAACCAGCGTCAAATTGCAGATTACAAGGAAGGACGTCAACCAAAGGTATTCTTGACACACTCGTTTGCTTTCACGTCATGTTATTTCGAGTGCAGCGTTAATGGTTTTAACAGTATGAACAAGCCGAACAATATTCTTCTCGTGGCTACCGTGCTCTTTCATATCCACCCTATGAACCTCAAGTAAACTGCTTTTGATGTCAATTCAAATCAAAAGCTTATTTTCTTTTATCAGTACGAACAGGTAGAAAAATCTACCTCTCGCGGCTACCGTGCTCCATCAAATGATACTAAAGTAAAATCCATTGACACTTGCTTCATCATGTCATGTCAATTCCAACTAAGTCCAATTGTTTACTAGTATAAACAGGTAGAGCAACCATATTCTCGTGGTGGATACCCTACTCCTTTATATGAAAGCTGTGGTAAGCTTGTTTTTGATGTCATGTCAATTCGAATCTCGACTTAATTTTGTCATCAGTACGAACCTCTACAGAAAACTCCATATCATGGCTACGGCGCACGTTTTGCAGGATTCTGTGTGCCTCCCTCCTTTGCAACGTCTGGATCTTTAGTCACTTGTCTTGCATATTCGAATACATTTACACAAGAATATCAGGGGTTTGCGGCAGTTCGGATCTGATTGTATCGCAGGCCCAAGAAGGTTACAACATAGAGGAGACGAACAGAATATAACTTGATCGATTGAGTGATTGGTTTTTATGGTGAGCGTATTGTTTATAGATTATTTTTACTGCTGACGTCTGAGACTACATTGCAAACTATGATTATCGTATAGTGATTTACCACAAAGTCCAAGTTCTTTAATATCAGTCCAAGATCAAGAGAATTGAGTCCATCTTAAGCTTCCAAACTTAAGCGCAAGATCCACGCAGACACATTGTTCCAACGAGCCAGTAACGATACGGCTGCAAGTCTAGCATCTCAACCAAAAATTCATGGAAAGCAGCAGAGTACGATCATGTTTTTACTGAGCTATTAAAATCTTTCGACTGAACATTTTCACTGTACATATCAAATGGAAGTCTTGTGATACATTCGTGCTGCGTTTAAGTTCGTGGCGATAAGACGGACCTCGAGCTACTGATTCTTGTATCTTGACCTTCTAAACCGCTTCATTTTCTACATTATTCTAATTTGAGCCCAGCATTGATGACCGACCGGTACGATTTTCGACCTCAAAAGCTTGTTTGAAACGACAGCGCATAAAATTTTCAAAACGTGATTTCACGTGGACAAGGCAGACTATTGTCATAGAATCATTGTAAATTTCTGTATTTTCCACTTCTTTCTATATTGGAGTCTGAACTGCTGACCGTTGAAAAGAGAGATCACACAATGTCTCCACCACCATCTCAAAAAACCAAAATTTAATTGCTCGAGTGAAGCATACGGAAACAAACCAAAGTATGCACAGCACGGAGAGTTGAATTGTACCTTTATTGCAATGTCCGCTTTCCACTTGTTGCTGAAACGGTTGTGCTATGCCTGCCATGCCTGTCTTGACCCCAGGCTCGAGGCTTGAGCTTCAATCGAGTTCCCCGTCCCCCAGCATCTGAGGTCTGATGCCGAACTATTGCTAACTACTCCATTCTCTATAGCATTGTAAGGCCATGAATCTGGCCACTCTCCTACTCTCTTTTGTCTCATTCTCAATAACATCAAACGCGCTGGCAGTGGTAGACAATACTGTTCAACTTTCTTCTTATCCGCAATACAAGGACTGTAAAGCTGTATACATTGTGCAAGCAAATGAAGCTTGCTTTGATGTAGCTGTGAAATTCAACCATCAAGGCCCTGGTAGGGACAAGCAACGTTGGAGTCATCTGGAATGTTTGTAGCTGACTCTTTCTTGCCACAGATCCAGCCGCAAATCTCATGCAACTAAACTCTGAACTATTTGGAACATCGCTCGATTGCAATAACTTGAATGTCGGAATCGTAGTCTGTGTGGACTGTGAAGGGAAACCATACTGCCCTTACCATGTTGCAAATGATTGCACCAAAGTCCATAAATGTGAGAAGGGCGATACTCTCAATACACTGGCCTCAATCTATGGAGTTTCAAACAAGTCTGATTTCGGTAATGTATACTTTTGGATAAGTTTTCAAAAGAACAAGAAACTGATTTTCAACTGGGATTACTCTCATAGCACAATTCAATCTCGGACTCCAAGTCGAGATAAATGTATATCCCGAGCATCAAGTCTGTGTCATTCCACCAACCAAACCGCCACCATATACACCCCAATATGGCAAAGTTCCTGATGGAGCTTGTGCACGAACACATGTGTTGCAGAATGGGGATAACTGCTATGATTTAGCTGTGAATAACAATATGCAAGGGCCGGATCCCGCTGCAAGGCTAATCAGCATAAATCAGCGTATTTTGGGAATGAATTTCAATTGTGCTGCGTTACCTGTTGGAGCTACTGTCTGTGTTGGTACGTATCATGTTTCAGTAAGAGTAATATTCAAGACGCTTATCAAAACAATCTTGTTTAGACTGTATGAGAATCGGCGTTGCTGCTAGTGATTGTCCATATCATCTCTCTCAAACCTGCTCCAAGATTCACACTGTCGCAGAAGGTGAAACTCTGACTACCATTGCACAGGCTAATGGTATGGCTGATGCTAAAGGGCTCCTTCCTTTGAATCCTGGTCTTGATCTAGACGCATTCATATATGCTGCCAACACTGTGTGTACTCAAGGCACTCCCAATATGAATCCACCAAACCAAAATCCACCACCATCACCAAATAATAATCCTACACCACAAACTCCTAATACAAGACCAAGCCCTGTTGTAAACGCACCAAACCCAAATTATGTGCCTGGACCGCAACCTACCGGTCCACCTCTAGGAGCTTGTCCGCATACATATGTGGTAAAGCAGGGAGGTGAAAAGTGTTTTGATATTGGAGTTAATTTCAATCAGCAAGGGGTATGCAAAATACGAGTACCATCGCAATTATGTGTGGACGGACAATGATACTGATACCATTTATCCTTGCTAGCCGGACCCTGCTCAAAAGCTCGTCAGCATGAACCAGAGACTGCTTGGCGTCACATTGAATTGTCAAAATCAAAATGTTTTACAAGCGGGCGTGACTATTTGTGTGGACTGTACGAATACTGGTGGTGCTACAGACTGTCCGTATCACTTATCTCAAGGCTGCACCAAAGTGTATACTATTGTGGCAGGCGATGAGTTGAATAAGATTGCGAGTGAGTTTGCTTGTTGGAAGGTCTCGAGACAAGCTGCTTTTTTTCTCCATTTATTCAACTCTTTGTTATCGCGTTCTCACCTGTCTTATTTTTAATAGTGATGAATGGCCTTCGCAACGGATCTGATTTACGTGAGTCCAACCCTTCCTCTGTTCCTCCTTATCAGTGCTAGTTTATCCACCATCTTCTCTAGTACCTCTGAATCCCGGATTAAATCTTGACCTCGTGATATTCCCTGGAAATCACGTTTGCGTCGTAAACCCAGCTTTTGCTATGGGACCGGCAGCAAATAACAACCAACCTAAACCTGTTTCCTCTGGTATTCCCGTCGGTGCTGTTGGTGTTCCTGCAGCCCCAGCACGAGGCGATTGCCCAAAGACGTATGTTGTAAACCAAGGTGATACTTGCGTTTCTTTGGGAGCGAGATTTAATGAGCAAGGGGTATGATAAAATTCACTTCCGTTCGTCGCTTTTGTTGCTTGTCGTTGTTATTGATCGTGCTTTGTTTTTGAGGCACTGACATGATTCATATTCACCTATAGCCGGGTCAGTTCTTTGCACTTATCGTTTTGTTTTGTCTTGTCGGATTAGAGGTGGACATTGACTGACTGAAATTATCTTGTAGACCCAGCAGCCAAAATCCTCTCGCTCAATCAACGCTTATTGAACGTATCTCTGAATTGTGGTGCTCCATTGCAGGCAGGAACTACGGTGTGTGTCGGCTGCCTCAACAATGTCGGAACTACTGATTGGTATGTTACAGAATGTTCGAGAAGAGAATTATTCCATTTTATGTTTAGCTTGTACCTACCTACCCTGTTCTTTTTTTGCATCAGCCCGTTTATGATGTCGGCAACCTGTACTTCAGTTCACATGGTCGCTACTGGTGAAACGTTTAACTCTATAGCGTAAGAATCTCGTGGTTTGAATATGGAGTGCATATGATAACATCTACTTCTTCAATAGAATGGCTAACGGATTTACAAATGGAGCAAGTCTTGGTGAGTGGACGGCGTTGGTTTGTTGTAGTCCATAGTCCTAACTTCTTCAATCTCAACCTTCAGTTGCTCTAAATCCCGGAATCGACATAAATTCACCTCTGGTTGCTGGCAACAAGGTCTGTGTGAAAGCATCTGGCGCTCCTGGCAATGGTGTCGGACTTGGTGGCGGTACCATGTAAGTCTCTCAAACTTTTTGAGCAAGCACCTGACTCACATATTCACTTTCTCATCATATTAGGCCATATCCGAATCTTCCACCAATATGATGCGAGAATGCTGGTCATTTCATCTTTGTGGTTTCTCGTTCTCGGAAATTGCTGTTAATTTTACTTTGTGAATATGGTTGGCCATTACGGAATATAGTTTAAATTGGGACAAGTGTCCTACAAGCCTTTGTTGTTTCGCGAACAAATCTTTCAAAACGCAGCACACAAGCTCATACAAGGAAAGAATCAGGTACATATTTTCAATATGGTATCACGCAAGCTTTGTACAAACACTTCCCCAAACTCACAACCCCCTCGAATAATTATCTAGTTTTTTCGAAATCACCACACCACCATCAAATCCCTCATTCATATGTTTTAACCTAGCTTGTCACAGAACTGTTTATGTGATTTTTCTGTTAAATGTGTGTGTGTGTATCGCAACAAAATGTAGACCAGGAGAGAAGTATCAGTAAGTGCTGTAAGAGGATCCACGTTGTTGGTAGCCTATTTGACGAAAGAACAGAGTTAAGGAAGACTCAAGACTTCGAGTGTACCCCGCGATGGTAAAAGTGCGAAGACGCACCTCCTCCACCACCACTGTAGCCTCCGCCACCACCACTGCTGTATCCTCCACCACCACCGTATCCTGCACAAGAGAAGAGAATGGTTGAAAATGTCAAATCAACATTGGACGCATCACGTCCACCAGGTTGTAGAGAGACGTTACCTCCACCACCACCATAGCCTCCACTACTTCCGCCACCTCCGCGAGGAGCTAAGTAAGAGGAACGATGCCGGTTAGAAGCTTTGTGTCATTTGGTAGAGCCGTTTTTGATGGTGGTTGACGCATAACGCACCAGATTCAGCGAGGTTGAACCGAATGTTTCTATAGTGAAAATTTGAGTGAGATGAGGTATACGACCAGGCTCGTAGTGAACGATAGGAAAAGATGGGTCTTTGAGATGGACACAAACAGGTGCAAAAAGGACACGCCAAATACTTCACATACCGTCCATCGAGATCAGTTTCATTCAATGCGCTAAAAGAACATTCATTCTCATCCAAACTTTTCTTGAAAACAACTGTAACAAATACTAGCTACCTGATTGCAGCGTTTGCTTCTTCAGGAGTCGACATGGTCACAAAGCCAAATCCACGACTGCGACCAGATTCACGATCCTTGAGCACAAAGCTGTCTGTGACGTTTCCATAAGGTTCAAATGCAGAGCGGAGATGGTCAGCTAAAGAAAAAAAAGCGGTCAAAGATGATTTTTGGTTGAATGTCAAACGTTGATGCAGGTAGTAGTATCATGAGAGTTTTGTACATTCAGTGCTCCATGATAGGTTTCCAACGAAACTTGATGAATAAGAAGTAAATAGAGGGCTGTTTGTTAGAATTGTCTCACTTTTGATGTCCAAGATGTCAAAACAGAGAAACATGCAGTTGAATAACAAAAGAGGCTTGAAATCAATTTCATTCCATGGATGGATGCCTGCCTCATAGCTTTGAATTGACACAACGTAGGACCGTACGGTGTCCATGCACCAACTTCAAACAATGTACATGAGCTTCAAGCTTAATGGATACCATTTTGTTCCAGGAGCTGCTTCTTGACGGCTCATGATTCTCCAAATCAAATAGCAAAGTTCCTGATAGAAATCCCCAAAGAGTCCTTTTGTTGTGGGTTTGTTTTGAAGGATTTTGTGAAAAGGGTTCACGTGGGAAAGACAATCCGAGAAAAGCAGCCAAAAAGGAGCTAGCGCTGATCGTCATTACTCATAACGTGTCATTTTCATGAGAAACACGCGCCAAGAAACTATGGGACGTGATTTGATTGGGATGGAACAATATGTTTTACTCAGACAAGTATAATCTACACTATAAATACGTGAAATCAAAGTTTAGTATGCTCCGTCGTCACCAGCAACATTTGCGAATGGCACCACGTTTGGAAGTCCAGTGGCACTAGATTATCAAACAGATGTGACTTGGCACTCAATATCGTTCATAATCACAGCAACACTTCATATCTTACATGGCATTGATACGAGAACGAATCGGCACAGCACCATTCGTTGCTGGAGGTGCACCGCCAGCACCAACAGGCGGTGAAGGAACCGAACTTGGAGTCACCTCATAGCCTGGTGGGGAAGGAGCATATACTGGACCCCCAATTGCGATTGGTGTCGGAGTCTGGTAGGGACTCTTTTTAGGACTATTCGAAGGTTTCTTCTGGTGTTTGTCCTTGGCAAAGTCGTCGGTGTTTACAATGTTTTGCTGTGGTACTAGTGTCGTTTCTTGAGGAGAATCATATTGGGCTGCTACGAGTGACCAGTAGAGCACGATCATTATCAGTATGGATATCAGGTTTATGGATTTCATATTTTCCGAGTTTACAAGTTGTAGCTTTGCGGATACAGCTTGTCGACAATCTTAAGGGGGCGAAGAGACGAGCTTTTCGAAAGGTCCTGCTTGATCGAGTATTGGTTCCAGTATATTGAAATCACACAGAGTAGCGTTTGTTATAAGGAAGGTAGAATCAGCAACTGGAGTTGTGGTTGTTGCACAACTTTCTTCCAGCATGACGAACAAGCTACAACCAGAAAGTTACGTACTTCAGAGAAAATATTGTCTTCCAAGGGCGAAAGGTGTGCCCACACAGAAAATATTCCATAAGCAAAAGATGTAGCTTTCACTACGACGACACCTAGTCCTTAAGTCCCAACAGATATATTGAATCGAAATTATTAAAATAAAGGTTTTGCCCACAAAGAGCCCCATTCAAAGGCAAAGGTAAATAGCAACCACAACAACGACAACACCCAAACACGACGCTCCTATTTTTTGGCCAGCTGCTCCGGCTACATGAATAGCGGGGAGAGCATCAGGTTTTACTACAGACGCAGGCTCTGGTGAAGCTATGGCAATACTATTTCCTGCTGGACTGGGTATAGTTGAGAGGATTACTAGATTTGGCGATGTGATGCTAGTGGCTGCTGGAAGTGGCGAAGTGGTGATACTAGTTGCTACTGGCTTCGACGATGTTATGGGTTTAGCATTACTCCCGACACCGAGTGTCCTAGGATCGGCAGGCTGGATCAGTCCGTTCGGTAGTAAGCTTGGCTGTATGCTAAGTGTTGTTTGTATAACCTTTCCACCATCGCCGCAGCAGAGAGGTGGTGGCGAAGGTGGCCCACCGCAGCATGCAGGTGCCGGAGGGGATGGTTGACAAGGTGACGGAGTGGGAGGACCATTTGCTCCTAGAGGCGGAGTGATTACTTGTAGCGACGGGATTGTAGGTGATGGGATTATAATCGACGGTGCTGCTGCTGGTGTACGCATTGGTGCAGGTGCTGTTGTAGTATTGGCGTAGCAATCCACACAGAGTTGGCTGCCTGGCTTCAAGTTAGCGCAATTCAAGGCCAGACCAAACAATTTCTTATTTAATGCCACTAGTTTAGATCCTGGATCTGAACCTTGTTCGTCATGAGCAATGGCGATTGATTTACAGGTATCTCTTGGTTGCACCTAAAGAGGAAGATATATGTAAGTTTGGGTGTTCAGACACAAAGCCAGAGAAATTTAATCGACTTGAAGCAATCAGATCAACAACAATACAGCCAAACTTACTGTGTAAACGCTGGTACAGTTGGCTAACGGGTTCGGACAACCACTTGATCCACAGACACAGAGAGTCGCTTCCTTGTTGATGGGCAGGCTAACGTTCAAACCGGGATTCAGTGTAACTGAATAAGAGGTAGAGCAATCTTGTCAGCTACAATTGGAGAACCCAAAGAAACTGACAACAGACAGTGAGTTCGTACCCAAGTCAGCAGAACTGTTCCAATGCTTTTGTTGTGCAATAGAGTCCAGCGTATCTGAAGCTTTAACGGTATACATTTCACTCTAAATACAATATGAAAATGAAAGATTTAGTTGCAAGGTCGTGGTGGATGGAATTCAATATCTGCTTTGAATAGGTGTGCACACTTTCGAAGTTACGGTGGAGATGCACTTACACAATTTGCCACTGGATGATAAGGGCAAAAGTCCGTCGTCGGATGAGAGCATCCTTTAACTTGTACTAGACCTCCCAAGACGGCCAAAACCACGAAAAAGAGTCTGTCCGTCATTTCTTCTCTTGTTGTGCTCCAGGATATGGATTTCTAGAATCAGAGAGCTCACGGATGACAACTTCTGGTAAGGAGTGCTTTGATATAGTCCTGAAAGCGCCTTTGTGAGTTTCAACGGATTTGGGCTTCTCAAAAAGTTGTTTTAGTTGGTGTGTTGGTGTTGGTTGTTGTCCAGGAACCAATCACGATGTGCAGCACATCACACAGACTGCAGGATTATCAGATCATCATTCAATTGAGCCAAAATAGCGTAATGCACGACGCAGACAAGAATCACTTCATGAGCATCCACTACCAGGCAGCCACATTTGATGCAACGTGCTGAGTTGTCAATATTCTTGGAAAAAGAATTCCATTTGGTTAGTCTTAATGGCGGTAGAAGCACACGATAGGCCCGTCGATCTTCCAAGCTCTACGTTCTTAACAAGCTGGGTCAGAAAACATGTTTGATGTCAAAATGTTTGATGCCGCAAAATACAGATAGATAATACATTTGACAATCTTTGAATTAGACTCTAATTAGCACTTGATGACATGCTCATCCTCATCTAATCACCTTTGATCGCGTCCGAGTCTACTGATTCAGCATCTCCACCCACCTCCTTGCAATGAGACAAGGAATCCAGTAGGCATAATACTGTCAAACATATCTACACATTTTAGGTTGCTGACTGCTCCATGTTCAGCACAAGAAATTTTAGTTTGCGTAGCATCTATATGAAGGCTACGAAGGGATTTCGTTGCTTCCTTTGACCAATGACATCCATCCTCTCGAATCTAAACCACCTGATTTCTGACTGTTGTACATGAAACGCGAGAGACACCATCTACTCAAAGCTTCATTTATTCCCGGTGGAGGTGGGCATTGGAATTCCAGTTTGCGTATATTGGGATGATTTATGGCAAACCTCCACCATTCACCTAGATGGACCAACCGAGTTGTCCCAACACCCAAGGCCAAAGCAGCATCATCTAAGCTCAAAGCCACTGGTGATGATGGCATGAATTCCAATGGTGAGAGCTAGTTTGTCGTGATGGTGAGTGCCTTAAGACTTCTACAGCAGGACAACATGTTCCTCCCGATAATGGACTAGCACCTTCTAGCTGAGGCGGCCGTGTATACACGTTGAGGAGTTTCGTATAAACCAATGGGTTCTGGCATCCTGTTTAATGGGGTCCCGCACTTGGAGCACCCAGTTGAAGGGATTTACAAATCGAACCTTACTGGCGTCAACGGAATCGCAGAGCTTCCTAATTGCTGCTTTATTCCAGTCTCTCGATACTGGAGCTGCAGACTACAAGTCCTGACGAGAGAAATGTTGCGTGTGCTCTATGATACAATCCAGCACCACCAAAGCTAACGAAAGAGTAGTAGCAGACATATCCATCGGCTGACAATATGGTTTATGATGGCGAACTATAGAATTGGAAGCTGGTTGGCAAAGCTCTAATGGTTTCTTCCCAATCGGGTTTCAATGTTGATGCAAAAGCTCGTTTTGAAGCTAAGCAGAGGATATCAAAAAAGACAGGAATTCATCATTCAAGTGTCCGGCGATGCCACTCGCTTCATCCAAGATGTTTGTATCTCCTGCAAATCAGTTCCGCAAACAACTCACCTCAACCAGCTACTGGAATTCCAAATTCAGCAGTTCAAGAACTCTCCCCGCACCAACCTAACACAATTTCATATGACTTGGAACTATGGCATCTACTGCTATCTCAGAGCTTTACCGCCCGTGGTTGCTAAAAACTGAGCTTACTATCTGAATGTCTGTTTCAGGGCCATCTTCTTATGACACATTATAATTAAGCAATTATACAACCAAGGGCTCCTTGCCAACCTTCACAGCAAATCATAAAAGTAATCCAATCCCTGACCAATCTCCCACAGCGATATGCCAGAGTGCATTTCTTTCGCAAGAGTCAATCTATCGTCAATAGATTGAAGTGTTGGATACCATACTTCATACACCTGTTTGCCATGAGTGTATTGGAAGGAGTGTTCTCCATACGTAGAGTCCCATTTTATCTTGGGACTGAATTTTGAAAGGATTTCTAGATACGTTGTGCCTGTGTAATATAGTGAGGTGTTAGTAAAATACTCGTTTGTAGGCAAAAAAATCCTTCGCTATTGTACCGAGTAATAACCCTATCAACTCACCAACAATAGCCTCCAGCTGCCCCTCAGGCCAAACAGCAAATCGATACCCATAACAATTCATCCCCATCAATATCTTATTCCTATTCCCAGGCGATACTTTCCCCAATCTCTCAACAGCCTTATGCAGCTCCTCAATGGGCGCGTTAGGTCCTCCAATACTGGCTTGTACAGAGTAATCATACGTCATTATTGAAAATGCGTCAACATATTCCACCATTTCCTCAAAATCCCTTGGGCTGAATGGATCGGCGGTTGTTGTAACGTCCTTCCAAGGTGATATGACTAGGATTAGGTCGCGTTGAGAGGTATGCAGGGTTGAAGATAAGAGTTGGATGAAGCGTTTTAGGTAGTTTGGGAGAAAGACTTCGAGGACTATGCCGTCAAACGAGTGCTTCCTAATGAGACCAAAAAAAGAATTGGAAGAATGCGAGTTATACTTGCCACCGAGCGGTGTCTTTTCTTGCGGTTTCATGGTTTTAAGCACGGTTTTCATTCCGTATATGATGCAAGTTGACAACATTGATGGTTTGCAGCAATGCTTTGTTAAAACCGTGCTTAAAACCGTATAAGTTGACAACATTGATGGTTTGCAGCAAATGGCTTTTTTGCAGCCCAGCAGCCTCGAAATCCACACACCTTTCACCCACACGTACTTACTCGCACTCATCAGCAATCAGCCTTATAATCTTCTTCATGATAGACTCGTCGCTGACGAGAGCCAAGAATGCTTCTTGAGAGAGTCCAGGTATCTGAAATCTAGGCACAATCTTGACTCGCCGACGATCAGGTAGTGGAGCTCGTACCTCCTTCATCCAGCCTGTATGAAGAAGACGGAAGAAAGAACTTGAGTACATCATCGTCGAGTTGGTATTTTTTTTGTTGTTTGCACCAAACGAACATCACACACAAACACGTACCTTCGTCAACATCATGACCCCCTTCCAACTTATACGATTTAAACGAATTCGAATTCTTTGGTTTGATATAGTACCAAACAGGCGATATATACGTGAATTTGCCACGAAACTTTTTGGCAATGTCATATCCTTTTGAATGCCAGGGCGTCACGTATCCCAATACGAGCTGATTAAAATTGCGTGCCGTGTCATGAGACGTGATTGCGTGATTTTCGAGGATGTCGGTTGATGTAGGTGATTCTGTTATGAGACCACGGTCAGCTAAGCTGCCAACATCTGATGTATCGGTTGTGGTGAAGGAAGAAGCATGTAAGTCCTGTTCATTCTGGATTCCGATTATTTGGGCTTGTACGTGTAGGGCTAGCAGTAGTATAGTCCAAGCAGATACGAAATGTCTCATGTTTTCGATTATTGGGTAAATTGAAGTTGGAGGGTAATCGAGACCATGAATACGATCGGGTACCTAGATTATTGATTTTATGGGCTATAGCTTTGAGCGACCGATACGAGAATGTTCTCGTGCGTTGGGTTGTGAAAATGCAGTGTTGATTCAAGTTCAAAACTATCGCGTTTTGACGATGGTTGACGTATAGCCAGAACAGGGTAAAGACGTATAACAGACGCGTGATAGATGGATGCAAAGTGCATTGAAATGAAGGCATGCTTGCGATGGACCAGATCACGGTCGCTCTTACGGTACTAGCTCAACAATGAAGTGATAGCAAAAGCATGTTTGGAGTGTGCTCTTTGCATAGCCTCCTGCATGGTTACCTTACCCGCACAAGTCCATAAGGTTGAGATGCGTCCGCTCCTGTCAGACACTCGAGCCGAAAAGGGTGAAAAAAAGCTAACCTCGATTTCTAATGAAAGCTACCTTGAAACGGTTTATAGCAACAGAGATCACTACTCCCATATCATATAATCCTAACAATGGCATCTGCAATTACTCCCACACCAAAACGACATGCACTTGTACGTGCAGCTCAGAAATTCCTGCAAAAGAGGAATGTTCAATCTGTAAAAGCAACATCATCAAGTGTAGAGGACGATGCATCAGGAGTGCATATCGTGGATATCAAATCGGCTACTATACAGCAGCAACTGCTACTACTCGACTTGAACCACAACACATTGTCTGATGAGCTGGCAAACAGCTCCTCATACTGGAACGAAATCAAGCAGCAATCACCACAATCAACAAGGAAACTTACTTCAAGTAGCAACTCTAAAACCAGCAGGAGTCGGAAATCGAGTGTTGCTACCTTTTACCGTAAACTGCTGTCAAGCTTCACGGATAGTATGGGTAGTAGTAGGAGAGAGGGATCACTACCTGCATATGCAAAGAGTATAGCTAGTGGATCCATCCTTCCACCATCGTATGTATCCGAATCTCCAATAACAGCACGATCAAGTAGTGATGCGTATTCTGCTTGGAGCGTA
Organism: Synchytrium microbalum; assembly: GCF_006535985.1. NCBI lineage: Eukaryota > Fungi > Chytridiomycota > Chytridiomycetes > Synchytriales > Synchytriaceae > Synchytrium > Synchytrium microbalum. The sequence continues at coordinate 21,808 of NW_022158380.1, forward strand.
CCTGCTTATATGTCTCGAGAAGTGACGAGTACAATTGAGTCCAGGAAGTGTACTGCTGTCGCTACGTAAGTCTCTGCTCTGTGTTTGAGTGCGTAATCGCTTGATGCGTCAAGCACTGTACATTCAAACAATGACTAACACTCTCATCCTCAACAGACGCCCATTTTACGACACAAACTACATCCCAACATTCTCACAATCCCGATGCGGACGACGCATATCCCTTCCTTCCATTAAACCAATCGTCGAATCATACGAACGTAAATCAATCGACGAAACAGATTTCTTGTCTCTTTGGACACTCGTCATAAAGAACAGGAGGGATAATAGGTTGACTGATATTCCAGAAGTACTGTTACAGAAGGGCAAGATCAACATGATGGAGTATAGAGTACTGGCTGATCTAGAAATGGATGCGAGATTGACTGCTCAGAGGGGGTTTCAGGGCTTGTTACTGACGAATGAGCTGGCTGCTAATGAGGATGTTATGGAGTATATTAATTAGTTTCGATATTGGAATGGTTTAGAGATGATCATATACCCATTTTATACAGTCTGATACTCGTTTTGTAAGAAGGTTGGAAAGGAACCACAAATAATTGTATAGTGTGACTTGCAAGATATATACAGAATCGATAATATGTCTAGTGTTTGCTCCCTTCAATCTCGCTTGTCGACACAGCAAAAAAAACAGACGATTGCCCAATGAGCATCAAGGCTCAAAACCTCATCGTCATTTCCAAGGCCTCCAAGAATCTGGAGGCTTAAAAATCAAGTATGTACAGCTTCCAAAAGCATCCTCAATATGTCCGTAATACGCGGGAATTCAGGTTCATATGCAAGGAGCGAATCAAGCACATACGAATTCACGTGATTCGCCGAACCTGGCATCGTTCTGAACACATCAGAATTCTAGTCCTTTGCGATAGTGCTCCAAGAATCTCCTTCGTAAATCGTGCTTTGTGATGGAGTCCAATGGAAACTGTTTTCTCCATGCAACGAGATGTTTTCCCTCTCGATTCAATCTGTCGTGAAGCGCTTGATTGAATTTAAGCTCGATGAGTGATATCACCAATCGAGACTCTAAGCTGGTATCTGTTAGAGAGTCTACGAGCACTTGCACATCTAGAAGCGAGGTCCTTCAGCATTGGAAACAAAAAAGAGCGCAATCCCGTTTGAAATGTGTTTCTTGAATACAGCCCCACACATATTTGAAAGAATCGACAAAGCGATATAGAGAATGGTGTTGCATTTTTTTGGTGTTTTGCGATGCGATTCATGTTTTGGATTTACAGGGCCAATATTTGCACACGACAACAAAAGTTCCTAAGGCTGCAATGATTTCACTTAAAATGCAGACAGCATCTTCACATAACTAACTTGACGATCCTCTTCTTCGAAAGCCCGTGATAGCGTGATGGCCTCCTGAAGACACACAGAAAACGAATCAGTACCTGAACACAGGCATGCACAAAAAACCCTGATACAGACAAAAGAAACTCACATGATAAGTCAAACACGACCCCCAAACATCCCTCGTAGCCTCCAAAAACTTTTTCCGATCAACAACACCACCATCACTCGAATCCAACCTCTTGGCAACCTGTGCCAACACATTCTTGCATCCAGCCAATCCAACACTAGCCTTCTTCATAACCTTGTTGATATCAGACATTGGGAAATCTTGTCTCTTGTCTTCCATGTACTGGTATACGAATTCGTCAGCGTCGAGAAGGACGAATTTGTGTTTGAGGACTTCGACCGTTGCGCCAACGTTTAGGTCGGCCGTTTTGTAGTATTTGGGACCTTCGGCATCGGAGAGGGCAGAGCCGGGGAGGAGGACGCGTTTGCGTTCCATGAATTTGCCACCGAGGATGCCGGCGTTTCGTTGTGGTGGTTCGTCTATGATGAGATGTTAGATGAGAATGGAGAGAAAAAAAGGATACTCGCAAGAAGGTTAATACGCACAGATAGTCATGGTATCATCAGCCAATCTGTAACTGATGACGAATCGACGGTCCTTGTCTTCCTTGTGTTTGGAATCCTATTATATCAACGTAAGAATATGTGAGATCAATCAAGACGGACATTGGTTGAACATGTACATTGTGTCCTTGTCGTTTTCTTCATTTTCTCCTTCCAGGCTCAACAAAAACTGCAATCGATCATAACATACCATACGAGCAACAAATCTCAAAACCTTATGCTCGTTCTCCAAAGCCTTCAAGAAGTCTTTCTTTGGAGGCTTCAATACCAAGTATCGGCAGCTTCCGAGCGAATCTTCAACATCTCCATATCCATTGTATGGAGGCACTTCAGGTTCAAGGACACGTTGTGGGGTTGTTTCTACTGGGATGGCAACGAGACTTGATGGTGAGACTCCGAGTGTGGTCTGGTAGAATCTGCGAGTGTAGTCGTCGCAGTCTCGTCTATAGAGGGAGAAGAGTGAGTACAAGAGCGGAGACAGTATGCATTACAATTTTATAAGTGCAAATTTCTTTTGCATGTCGCACTTTCACTTACAAGAGGAATTTGCGTCCCAAGACGTTAATGCTTTGTCCAATTTGGAAGTCTCTCCAGGTGTACACTTCAGCGTTCTCTAAAAGCAGGGCAAAGTGAATATTTAGAGGAAAAAAAACTACAAGTTTGAAGGAATGTGAATGCACTGTATCACACTCATAGACTCACCGTTAGCAGATCCATCCTTGTTCAAATGTTGACGACGGACCAAAATAGGCGAGGGATCACGTCCGTTATTTGGCTTTTGTACCTCACGGACTTCACAGCAGTCATCAACCAAGAAATAGTGCAGGACCTAATGCACAAATCGTTATCGTCCGTTTTGGTAGCCAACAAATAACCAAAAAAAAAAATAAGTATATCGAGGACTCACGAATTCACGTAATTCACCAAACATGGAATCACGATCATCCCAAACGCAGTAGAATCTCAATACTTTGCGATCATTCTCCAAGAATCTCTTTAATAGATCGTGTTTCTCGACAGAGTGCGATGGGTTTCTGGGCACACGTTCTCGGGATACGATGTATTGGTCTGTTGGCATGTCTTCTGGAGCGTTCAAGATGATGTTTTCTGTCTCTCTCATGTATTGCTAGGGATGAGAGCGGGTGAGAACATCATTTACGGCCCCAGCTATGACTTTTTTTGGCACGTCCATCATTCAACAAGAGCTTTATTTATCCTCTGTTTACATACCTCAGTAAACTTGTCACAGTTAACAACACGATAAGTTCTTCCATAAATCTGCAAATTGATTCCCAGGTTGAAATCACGAGCCCGGTAGTACTCTGTTGATGACTTTGGTAATCGTTGGCGTTTAATGAGTACTCCTTGCAAGATACCCGAGTTCTCGAATTCAGGTTCGACTACGGCGACGGAATCGTCTTCGAGATAGTAGAGGATTCGTACACGACGGAGGTGGAACTGTTCACGCGATTCGTGGACTGCTTGTTTGAAGTACGCGTCGAATCGGAGGACCTAATAGGAGTATGAGTGGTGAATCACTACGATGGCGCATGAGCAAAAAAGACTAGCTTTGTTGAGCACAAAGGACCACAACATCCAACAACACCTGTCACGCTTCCAATAGTCAACAACAATCAATACGAATACACACCACTTTATCAAAGGCCACATAAGCAGGGACGAAACGGGGCTCGACTTTGGGTGCATGGAACTGCTTGTCTCCATATGTTATAGCTGGATCTTTACCACTCCATTGCAACAAATCCTGAGCACTTGGTTGGATGTGGGCCTGATGAGCGACACCGCCAATAGAGAGACGAACTTGCTTTTGTAGAGCGTAAGAGTTTTTGTAATCTAAAGTGTGGGCTTTTCGAAAGTCGGTTTTCTGTATGAAAGATGGAGTAGAAGAGTGTGGTTAGATGAGGAATTGTTTATCGAATTTCAAGCCTTGATTTCAGTGCAAGATAATTGGGAATAATATTGAAAGAATGTATGAACTCACGGTAGCATCACCAAAGCTGTTTCCAGGCAAGAATGGGATGGACGCTTTTGGGACGTCTGCCGTGTTGTGAGTGTTTGCAACCATTGTTGATGCAATATGACGCGTCCTAGAGAGCAAATAAATTGACAAAGTTAGCGTGACTGTTTGTGGGTGAGTATTTTTTGCATCGGAAACTTCTCTCCCCTCAAAAAGGACGAGAAATAAGAGAGGTCGTGGGAAACCTCCGACAACGGTGAGCACCACACCGTACTGTACCATATATACACTGGCACTCATCATTTTGCCATTATTATAGATTGCCGGATCAGGTCTAGATCAACGTGGAACTAGTGTAAACCATCATCAACATTTTATAAATAAGAATGAGCAAAGTAACTCCGGATACACCCAGTCCTCCAACATCAGCATCGCCACCTAAACTAGGCCTGGGACGACGAGAGTCCAATGCAAAGCGGAAGGAAAAGAAGAAGGCATATATGGAACCTCTCGTGGGTTGTATATTCGAGTCGCAGATGATGAGTCCTTCACCGGGAACTACTTATTTCCAAGTAGCGGTCATGGCCGATGAGGGAAAGGTCATATTAAGGGATTGGCCAAGGCAGAGATTCTCCCAGGTGTGTGTACTGCTATGTTGTTTGACTGTGTTGTATAAACTATAAACCACACAACACATCACATACTAATACCCCCATATCTATAATAGAAGTGGACTCGGGACGGCGCACTAAACCCAGGCCAGATCTCGGAAACGTGTGAAAACTTTGTCGCTGGATCACTCAAGGATGAAATAACACGCATATTCGGCGTCGAGACTTATGATAAAGTATTCAAGGCATGTGAAAACGTCGTTGAATCTAAAGCTCAACAAGTAGCTGCCTTGGCTGACGACGCCGCACAAGCCTGATAAGATCTATACTACCATGATATAGTCACGTTAATTTTATAGCTAGGACAACACACACGTAAAACAGCAACAACAAACCGCACACCTTTGATATATAGTTATGAACAAATATAATCATGTACTGAGAGTTCTTTTTGCCAAATATCACGTTTGAACCTTAAAAAGCGAGAAACGATGGAATTCATTAGATGCACCTTCTGTGGCGGCTCTGCTTGTAAATATGAAGATTATAGACAATGGACAGGTAAGAGAATTCTACACGCACTCACTTCTTTCTTAAGTATTTGACTGTCTGAATTACTACTATAAAAAATTGTGTGTTTTGGACAGCTCCACCAAATGCCATCGAAGGACTATACTCGAACTGGTGAGAGCGAACAAGTGATGACATCTTCAATCTCTGACGCGGCTTCTCTTTAGGATCACCGACCAGATACTGGCAATGCAACGTCCAGCATCACAACTTATCAAGGAGCACAATCTGATTCAAGTTTTCAAAGATCAAAACATTGGTGAGGAGCGAATTGTTTGAATTCTTTTAATCTATGAAGTTTGAGTTTCAAGCTATAATCTGATCTCCAACTTCAACTGTAGGAGCAATCGTATGTCTACAAGAGAAAGGTGAACACACACTATGTGGACATGGTATAGAAGCTTCAAGTGGACTATCATACTTGCCTGAAACATTCACGGATTCCGGGAGTATGTTCTATGCTCATCCAACACCATCAACAGAACTCTGACACGTACTTCTTACACAGTCCAATTCATCCACTACGGCTGGCAAGACATGAGCACGCCATCCCTCGACCTCCTCTTCAAAATAGTCCAATGCATAACCCGCATTCTCGACACATCCCAAAAGATATCCATACATTGTCACGCTGGTCTAGGACGCACCGGACTAGTAATCGCATGTGTGCTCGTACTTCGGCACGGTCTAACATCCGATGAAGCTATATCCCTCGTGCGAACGAAACGCCCACTATCGCTACAAACAAAGAAACAGGTCTTGTGTGTGCACGCATTCGAAGAAGAACGGAACCACTACATGTATGCCTTCTTCCATGTGCCACGACGACGCAAGGCATTCAACGTTACCGCTGAAGAAGTAGTTATAGACGATATACTCGACGATCCATCATCGCCACAGCTCGTAACCCTCTCGGAATTCTTGAGACGCCAACGCTGTATCTTGCAAGCCACTGAATCACAACGGCTCCTGTACATTCCGAAAATTGTATACGAGATATGTCACAGGATATCGCATCTCGCTACATTGCATGCATCGGTAAAATTAGGTGTATGTGAAGCGTTTGCGACGTTTGATGGTATCAAGACGCCAGCTGAGAAACTGGATTTCGTGGGGCTCAAGAATCAGATTAATCATGGGAGTTTTGAAGGTGTTAGGAATTGTAATGATCATTTCTTGCTGATTGATACGGTGCTGTTTTGGGTTTTGCATTTGAGGGTGAGTTATTTTTTGGTGTTTGATGAGATCTTGCGCAAAAAAGCGACCTTCCAATCTTGACTATGATTCTTTTCTTGCATAGGAACCAGTGATTAGCAGATCTGTCCAACTCTCCATAGAACAATCCTCACAAGGAGAACCAGCAGAACCATGCCATGGGCTTGGCCGTCTCAATAAGATTACATTCCATACAATCAACATCATCCTCCAAGTCTTTCGAGACGTGCGTAATACATCCAAGGATTTTTTTGCACATCAGAGTCTCACCCAACCTCCCTCTTCTATAGATCCCAGACATAACCAGCCCCCTGCTATCCTCCATAACATCCAAACTAGCCACCCTCATAACCCACAAACGGTCCACCCTCACACACGCCTTCGACCCTCAATTCACATCATCACCAGTATCACCAGGTGTCTCCCCATCACGCCGTGTGCGACGCCTCTTACCCGCTTCACCAGCATCATCACCAACTCTAGCTGCCATCGAAGACGCTAGTACCACCACCGACATGACGGCCATAACAAACCTCCTCACATACATATACACCACGTTTGGCACATCAGAGACAACATTACGGCCCATCCTGAGACACCCCGATAAACCAGACTCTGAAAAACAGGTGTACGCAACCCTCGGCGTTGAATTCCCAGGCCACGAAACAAACATGGATGCCGACATCATTACCGAATTCGATAGTTATGAAGCACCTATAATTACTAGCACACTTGGACTAGTAAAAACATCACTCCCGTCTCTGGGAGTCCCAAACACGTCACTAGATAAGATAAACACGGCAAAACACCGCACGCATTCCGTACAGCCCTCGCCTGTGCTGACGTCGCCGTTGAGTCTGCCACCGATACATAATGTCGTCAGTGAGAATGTGCTGGTGAGAAAGTCGTTTGATGATGCTGTGGTGAGCGTAGATGGTGGTGTTAGTGAGGGACGAATGTCGTATGATGGTGTGAGAGGGAGGAAGGGGAATGCTGTGTCGCCTTTGGGTTCGCCGGTACCAAATGGTGATGGTGGTGAGAATGGGAGCAAGTGGTGGATGTTTGCAGGTAACAAGAAACCACAATAGAGTGTAAAAAGTGTGTAAGTCGAGTGCATGTATATAATATAGTAGAGTAGATTTCTGACAATGGTATGTGTTTGATCAGTTTTATGGTATGCGAACACTAGACTTTGATACTACGGTTTTTACTGGATATACTTTTGGTTCTGATGTACTGGACAACTTTTACACTGGGTTTTTGGATTTGTACAGAGGGTTCCCATCTCATAGTCCTATTTCAACAGAAACAAAATAGTATTGTGAGCAAAACAGAAGTGAGGAACCGGACCTATAACAGCCCAAAGGCGCTTGGGAAAAAAAAACATCTTTCAACATACCCTCAATATGCTCACTAACACCATATGTAACCTCATACCCAAACTCAATAACCTGTCTCAAACCCGGTCGTATCCGAACCAAAAACTCTAATTTCCCGGTATCAGGTGCATACTTGACTGCAATCTCAGACAATGTGGCTTCATCGACGTATTCGAGACGTGGTTTAAGGAGCGATACGAGTGGGGATGTTAGGAGGACTTTTATGCCGCTGTCGGATATGGAGACTGGGATGTGGTCTTGGACCTATATTGGTTTCGAGGGCGGGGTTTCAATAAAAAAAAGGAAGGTAGAATATGAATTATGTGCTTACGGTAACAGCGACATCTAGCTTCTTGCAGTTGCTGATTTCTATGATTTGGGTGTATCTTGCTACTGTTGTCTTCCCAGATAAAAGTCCACCTAATAATGAAAAAGAAAGTGTTTAGTCAAAGATATAGAGGAGAAAAAACCGTCGCAAAGAACGCAAATCACGACAGCATCTGCAGTCCTGATTTTCCGACTGTTCCCACTACCAACGCCCCTGCACGCCTCTGCATTCAATGTACGGAAGAAACTCACCAGGCTGAGTGTCAACAACCTTACTCAACGGCCTGTAAATAAGCGACACACCCGGATCAGGCCCTAACGGCAGCTCAATCTCCTCTCCCGGAAACGTGGTCTGTATAATCGACCTCGCCGTAAATGTGCCATCCAAAAACACTAGCGCAGGTCCATACAATAATATCAAATCAGCCGACTCGTTAGCCGCCCGAGTTCTTAAATATGCCGTGGTATCAATACGAGGCGATGCAGTCCATTTGAATGCAGGTCGTAATTCCATCGATGTGATTGTTATAATGTGTGGTTTGGCGTCGTTGGGGATGGAGACGTGGCCCGGGATTTCGTAGCGGACTGTGTATGTTTGGTTTGTGTGGATTTGGGGTAGTTGGGATGATGATAGGGTTGTTCCGGAAAGGTATTCTTCGATTGTAGAGTCTGAGATTACGGAGGGTGGTTTACGGATTTGAGCTAATTCCATTTCGTCCAGGACGAGGGATTGGCGACTGGCTTTTCTCAGGCGTGAGTCTGAGAGAGATGATGGTGGTGGTGTGCGTGATCGTGTTGATATATGCCATGTATTAATAGATGGTGCTTCGAGTGTCAGACAGGGCGATGTATTACAGAGCACCAGTTTACATCCAGTCCATGATTCACATGTGGTGTTTATAACACTGGCTTGGTATACAAGTCGGATTCGTTTACTATTGGTATCTACATTCAGCGAGTATCTCGGAGTCCATGATTCAGTGGTCGGTAGCGTATACGATACATGTAGTTCAATGGGCTGACTAGCACTACTGTTACTATCGTCGTGATCTTCAGCTTGTACGAATACATCGTGCGCTGCTACGAAAGTATCATTTGTCTCGGCTACACGACTCAACACAACAAGCACTTCCAATTCCTCCGTCGCTACAACTTTCTCTTCCCTCCCAATCTCCATCTCCAACTCGAGTTTAGCATTAACCAAATCCTCAATCTGATTCTCAATCTCCAGCACACTCTCATCAAGCTTCTGCTGTGTGTCTGAATACAGTTCCAAGAAATCGTGCAGGTTGGATATAAACCCGGGCTGGGCAAGCCAGTCATTCTGCTGCTGTTCGTTATACAGTTTAGCATACGACTGCAATGCAGACAGTTGAGTCTCGACACGATGACGGGATTTCTCTGCTGTCTTCAATCTAGTTGTAATGTCTTTGAGCTTGAGCCTGTTTGATGGGATGCTCGTGGTGCTTTCATCGATATGGAACGATCGGGTCGTCACTTCTATTATATCGTTTGAGTGTTTTTCATGCACCCTATATGTCAAATGAAATGTGAGTCAATGCGCAACAACATTGACAGAAAAAAAGAGCGAACTCCCAGACTAGTTGATGCATACCTAAGATTACTCAAGCAAGAAGGCAAACCTCTCAAACAAATCGTTCCTTGCTCTCCATTCAACTGAGCTCTAAAGATGCGATTTACTTGCACTAGATTGGTGAAAATTACGACCTTGTCAATGACAGAGTCCGATATCGTTACGATCTGCTTTTCTTTTGGCTCCATGGATGATGACAGCATTCTTCTCTCTCTGTTTACTGTGGGTTGTTTGGGATGCTTTTCAAGACATCATTGTTTTCGGGTGAAGAGTGGGAATGTACGAACATGGTTGGCAATGTGATGCATTGCAAGGTTTAAATATGAGCACTTTCGCCGCTTGTACGTGAAATACGTTTGGCATTCGTGACGTGATGCGTCAGGGTGGTGGGTGCCTTCTTGAAGGCTGTTGAAGCTGTTGCAGCTTTGGTGTTTTGAATAGTTGAATGTAGAAGTTTCAAGCTTTGACATTTGTTGGTTGAATCTGTCGAATAAGGCACATTCTACGTGTTCTAAAGACTACGAAAGTCGGACAATGAACAAGCTTCTCAGTTTGCCAAATTCTCCAAGTCGTGCTTGCGTCCACTGGCCTTTTCTTATATAAACCCTCACTTTCAAATCCACGAGGTAGCAGACGAGGAACTCTCACCGGTCCGATCTAATACAGTTCTGTATGTCGTAGAACTACAATATTCACTCTAATCTCACACCTTGACGGCCTGACGCTACAAACGTAACCTCCTTAGAACATCAAACCCAATGACGGATTCAACGCGTCCGCCGATGAACTCGCTGCTGGTGTTGGCAGATTAAACAGCTAAATTGCAATATTGTATATTGTGCAATCATTTTCAACTTCTATTACTGTGCGTGGCCAGGACATTGAGGCACAGTTTCCGAATCCAACCTAATAGACTATAGCCCTTTAAGATACACGACACTTCCAACCACGGCCAATAAGCAGTTTGCGATTGGTATCAACAGCTACACGTCTTCGCAGCTGATTGCCTTGTTCTCGACGACAGCCTGATACAGATTCAGCAATTGGTCCAACAAATAGTATAGTTCCCTTTCCCTTAAGTTTCAATGCTGGAGACTTTGACGATCGTAATGAGATCAGAGTCGTCAAAGCAATACTATACAAGATTGGAGTGCCGTAAACCTCATCATCGGAATCATACTCACCAAAGCCACAACTATTGCAATTATCGTTATCATCGTCCGTATCGTCGTCCTCACTATAATCATCATCGACATCACTTTCAGAATCACGATCATTGTCATCGTCACTACCATTACTGGTTTCGTCGTCGGCATCAGCAGAGATGCAGCATATAGACTTTAAGTCTGGGAGTCTTGTTACGAGTTTGCCCATATGCTCATCAGTCAAATCCAAGTTACCGGCTGCAGTTAGCTTGATTTCCTGCAGATTTGGCAAGATCGTTGGTATGATTCCATAATCCAACTGTCCTTCGAGTATATCGACGTAGAGGTTGAGTGTGGTGAGACTCCCTAAAGGCTTTGATAACATAAAGAGACCACCAATGATAGCATCATTATCAGATATGGTAAGGGATTTCAATGATGTGAAGCGGCTTTCAAGAAATATAGCCTGCTCTATAATTGGATCATCAAAAGATAGGTGCAACGTTTGTAATGTTTCCGAGCTCTGAAGTAAGCAAGTCTCTAGATCTAGGGGAAGTTCCAATTAGTAATTATGAAGAATACATAGTTGCGAGTGCCTGTACCTCGGACATCCATCCCTTCAACACTAAAGAGTTCCAAGACCTTCAGACAACATTCGTGTAGAGATTCAAAAAAGCCCGTCGGCAATCTGCTTTCTGCAAATGACACACTGGTCAAGTTGGAGAATGATCCATGTTCAGCACAATATATCATAGCCTGCGTGCTATTTATTTGAAGGTTACGGAGGGATAGTTTGCTTCCCTTGACCAATGACATCCATCCGTCGGCGTCGAAACCACCTTCGTTTTCTATGATAAAACTACTGAGATTCCATTTCTCTAGTGCTGCATTCAGACCTGGAGGAAAAGGGACGTTCAATTCCAATCCGCTCAAACTAGGATGGTCAGCAGCAAACTGCAACCAATCCTCTAGCGAGAGCACTTCTGGAAATTCTTCTGTAGACCCTGGAAATATGTTTAGGGATACCAGAGTTGGAGATACATGCTCCAAGAGTGAGAGCTGATCTGTTCCAATGTTGAGTGTAGTTATATTTCTACAGGACGAGAGAAGAGCTTTTCCAAGCAGATGACGGGCATGAGACACTCCTTCGGGCCAGATAACGAGTGTAAGACTTTTCGTGTAAATGAATGGGTTTTGAGAGAATACGGGTTTGTTTGAGGAGGTTGCTTTTATGATCAAGTTGAAGGATTTGATAAAGCCGTGCCATCCGACGTCGACTTTGTTATATAGCTTTCTAATTGCAGCCGAATTCCAGTCTTTTGATACTAGAGCGGTTGAGTATATTGTGGTTCTGTGCGTGTGCTCGATGATGCAGTCCAGCACTACCAAAGGTAACGAACGGGGAGTGGCCATATTGTGATTATATCGTTTGATGCAATACAAATTGATGTCTCTCAAGCTATTCGAAATTGGAAGTTTGTCAGCGAAGCTTCGACTGATTTCTTAACAATTCAGAGTTTGATGTCTTGATGTCGATTTAAAAGCTCTTTGCTTAAGAGGAACAGATGTTCCATGATAGAAATCCACCATTTCAAGAGCTGTCCTGCCACTTGAGGACCCTCCTATGATCACCGATACGTACATAATCTCTTGCAAACAGTACAGAGCAGCCACCAATGCACATGGAATAGAATATAGAGATTTAGAATGCAAATTTATAAGTACTCAAATAGCCTATTGACGATGCTTCAATGTCATCTACGATATACAGCACGGCGTTCCTGAAGCTCACCTTCAACTAGTCCAAATCCAAGGGACAACAGGCCAAGAACTCTACCAGCGCCGACGTAATACAATTTTCTATGTCCTAGAACTATGATGTCGATCGCAATCTCACTCCTTTACGGCCCAATCGCTTCAAACTAAGCTGCAATACACACACCGTTGAAGTCTAATTTCGGCATACTACAAGGTTTAAACTACAACAAGACACGAGATTTTATTCCTCTTTCTTGGTCTTCTGGACAGCGCGTCCTACTCGAACTAGATCCTTTTGTGGTTCCTTGCGAGTCAATTGTTTAAACCTACGAAAAACAGACGTGTCAGATCAGACTCAGTCCTATGGAAGGTCTCACCAAAAGGCTTACCATCCGTTTATGTGGTCCATATAGGTGGTGAACGTAAATTCAACCCCAAACTCCTTGCAAGTCTTAACCAAAGGAGAATACAAGAGAGGAAGGTAGGCGTGATCCAATGTTGGGAACAAGTGGTGTAGACTGGAAAACGAATTATTGTCAGAGAGTCTTTTTTAATCATTCTGGGCAGTGCCATCGGGAATACTCACGTGTGATCACCAAAACTAACAAGGTTTAGAGTAGGATTACCCAAAACTTCAATTCTGTCAGATCTAGATGGAACAAAAGAGTGATCAACGAGTCATCCAAGCTGAAATAACGAACAACAACTTACGTAGTTTCGACTTGCAAAAGCCCAAAATCAGTGGGCATGTTATCGTCAGCTGCATGCCAAGATGTTCCATGATCGGTTGAAACGTGATGGGAAGCGTACATGCCAACGGACAATAGAGTCCAAGCACTGCAGCAATGCATCAAAGCAAATAATGGAATTGGGTATAGATAGCTGTTTGAGACTTTGAACATGTACCACAGTTCAATGAGCATCAAGAATCGTTCGGGACGGACTACTTCCTTGCCATCCCAAAACATCCCCTTCATGCGCACAACCCAAGATATAGGGAGACCAATAAACCAGAGGAGTTGGGTTTTGAGGAAGCTGGTTGTGTGCTTTCCTTCGTTTACTGGTGTCATTGGTAGGAGAGGCCATGTTGCTTCGAGTCCCCAGAGCTCCAAGTCCCAGTTTGTGTTTGGATAAAGCTGTGTTTTTTGCACATGTATTAGTGGGCCGCTAAAAAATGGCCCGGTGAATAGATTAACGGTCTTACATGGTGACTAGTAGCATGGGACATTCTAAAATCAGCATTGTTGAGCACAGTCAGGTCCATATAGTACATTCTAAAGTTGTCGCCTGTAAAATCCTTTTAGAATTCTTGGAATTTGAATAAATAATCAACCACTGGTTACCTTGATGACCATAATTGTGAGAAGTCACCGACAACAATGCGGCAACAACACCAGCAACAACAGCCAATGCGAAACTGTTAAAGTATGCAGTAGCAGTCATCAATACAATGAAGGCAGCAAGGAAGGAATCAGCAATACGTTGTGATTGCTTTAAAGGGGCTTTGCCAGCTGCTTTGATTATAGGGGCACATCGTCTTCTTAATGTTGCATAGAATCCATCCTATTTTATTGTTTGCGATTATTTGTCAGAACACATTCCAGGTCATGAGTGAGTTTTATTACCTCTTTGAAAGTAATGGGCGAGTATCGAGGAGTATCAGCTTCTCGAACTTTATACTTTTTCAAGATGGCTCGAACGTTTTCAATCTGCAAGTGACTGGCTTCAAAGGGTTCTGTGATGTCTGTGCCGCGTAAGCGTCTAATATAATATCAAGGAAAGACGAATCAGCGAAAACTATTTTCCAAGGCTGGCCATTATTACAGGTTGGCTTACACAAGCCAAGAAGGTCCTCCGGGGTGTTTAGGGAGGAAGTCTGTCAAATCATACTAGGTAAAGGAGAGCAAGTCAGATATGATTCGTTCAAATACTCTCGGCAACAGACACCATAATAGCGAGCATTTTCCAGATAAAGTTTCATTAACAAAAATGCAACGATCCCTACCAAAGTGTCATGTACTCTCCAAAGATTGTCAGGAACCTTGTCATCAGCTCGTCGACATTCCAACCACTTGTCGACACCTGTAGCGGGAGTGCTGAGATGGAAAACCGTTAGAAATATACAAATACTATACAATTAGCGACACACTCACTCTCGACCAGTCATTTTGGGTAGCATGGAAATTCCCGATGGCACATATTCGTGGACCACTTTAGAGTCAGCGTCATCCGGGAAGGATTCGAATTCAACGTTTGGAGGCATGACGAAATGAGTTATTTGGTCAAGTCGATATAGAAACTATGATAAGAAATCGCAAAATGTTAGTTTGTCCGTTTCGTTTCAGAGTACAATGTCATGGTAGCTGGCCAAACACACGTCGGAAACCAAGTAAATAGAACTACAAGTTCAAGCTACAACGCAGTATAAGACGTACCTTTGCTTCCTTTCTCTCACAGCTCTTGCAACGGTTTTCGTGGTGCTTGCAAGTGTCACGGGAAAAGGTTCGGGAATAGTAGTTTGCCCTTCGTTTTTCTGGACGAGGTGTAAGAAATGCTTGGGCACTCTTTATTAGCCCTCTGAAACTAGTCAATCGTCTTTCGATACGTAAGTGGTCACAGTGGTCACCCTTGGCCTGGTATTTCATACGTGATTCCCAAGAGTTTCGTTTTTCGTGTTTGAATGGTTTTGCTGCCAGATTCATATCGATCGCAGCTGTAAAATACTCACACCGCTCTTGATTTGATAATAGAAGCTTATTGTTGTAATCTTTGACTGGCCCAAACGCGCTCGAAAGCAGCCCAATGCCGAAAGATCCAGCACACATGTTATCATCGCTACACGTTGTAAAACAGTTTTGCAAAGGGGCGAGCTGTGAGCTACTTTGATCGTTATTTCAAAATCACATGGCCTCGTTCATAAGGGCATATGGCTGGGTTTGCTCTTAAAGACTGCCCATTGCCGACGCCAAAGAACAGGCACTGATAACCAGTAATAGTATAGTCAACCACCTGTGAATTCACGAATTCCGACGCAATGCCTTCCACAGTTTGGTGTAAACTTCTTTATGCAAGGAGAAAATTAACACATCCTCGCCGTCGTGCTCTGGTAGTTCCCTACAGCCCTCAATGCAATATGCAGTCAGAGTCGCTTGTACGCCATGTGAACCTGCCGAGCTGGTATTTAACTTTGAAGGTCTCGTAGTTGTTACCCAGCCGTATGGAGATGGTATGGTGACAACAACAAAAAAATACAATTGTGATGGGAAGATTCAAAGTTGACTAATTCCTTCACCAATTCAGATCGTTGTTGTTTTCTCGATTTCTTTCGGTCAGAACGGAGGCTTACCGTATATCCAACGGGCGCTTAACAGCAATCCATCACGAAGACAAATGTAAAAGTGACGATAATGAATTGCTAAAGTACAAAAGGCGATATCATTTAAAAGAGATGACTTGTTATGGGTCATTTAGACCCAATTATGGAGTGGTGGTGTTTTGTAAATTGAAGCCTTCAACTTCTCGTTCTTCAACATTTCTTTTGTTGGGCACGATATGACGGAGGATACAATCAACGGAAATTGATTAAGAGCATATATGGTTTGAGCAAGATGGTCAACCTGTCAAGATAAACCAGCATAAATGCCCATTACTCGACGGTGGACCATGTATCCAGAGACATGAAGCCTGAAATTTCTTATGCTGTATTTTAACGATATTCATCTCGAATTGGTTGGGCAAGACATCCAACAAAGTAAGTGAGTTACGCTTACCCCCAACAATGTAAAATTTCGGTTACGAGATGTGGTTTCTCCGTTTGCTTTTGAGGTTGTTTGGAATGGAGACTGGACCGAGTGGCAAGGTCGCAACCATATCGATATTATCGATGTGATTTGGTTCTCTTTGTCGCTGTCATGAAAATCAACCCACCCTTTACTTTGAATTTGAATTTTAATTTACTTGTTATGCTTGTCATGCTGTTTGCATGCTGCTTACAAGACACGTTTCTCTCAATCCGTGGTAAAGGAAGTGTGCAGTCACAACCTATGATTCGTACAGAGAAGGTGTAGGTTTTTTCTCTCGCTGTAATCTATTCGTATCATAGGGAATGGGACCAGTTGGTGCTATGGAAGAAAGTCAACGTCAAATCCAGCATGCATTGTATTGTTGGGCTCCAGTCGTATTCAGGACTGTACAGCTTCTATAACGACTTCTTTTGCTTATCTGCAATGTAGCTAACATGTTATCCTGTAACTAGGCATTCGACAGTCTGAATTGACTATACATCTCTCGTGGCATTGACTCAATGTAGATAACAAGCAAACTTTGGTGCATTTGCCCCGCACAAAAGAAAAGACGATTGCAACCCACGCAATTCTTCGTTTTGGTGCAAGATAACTTAACACATCACCAGCAACCACAACATTATTGAGGCTCAAGAAACGGCAAGGTGCTCACAAAGCTGATTTATCGCTGAAACGAAAGGTACAGGAATAACCAATGGAAGTCAAGAGACGAATGGGCTTTCTGAAGCTTGTTGCTTTCGATATTGTGCTGACTTTAGTGATCAGTATCTGGGAGGTGTTATCATCAAGTAAGTGCCATTGTAATTCTTCCTTGGTTGCTTGTCGGTGATGGACGCAATAAAAATGAAATTCAAATGGATTTATGCCAACTGTATTAACATGCACTCACCAGTCATGCTATTACTGCAGGTCACATTTCAAAAGCTCGCCAACCACCTGATATCGCAAAACGACTACCTGAAGTGGTTTGTCAAAGTCTTGGATGATGGTCCTTGTTTCTCAAGGACAATCCAAGGCAGTTGGCTGTGGCTTGTTACCCAGTAATCAGTTTTCCCGGGGGGGGGGGGGGGGGTTGGTGTTTTCACATTTACAGGTTGGATTAACAAATGAGGGAAAATCCAGTTTTGTTTCCAGAACAAGTTAACGTTTTCTTTGATAACGTAAAAACCGCCTTGCTTAAATACAGCATATTCAGCTTGTGATGTTGAGAGTGGCCGTACTATAAACGTGGTTTTTTAAACCTTCCATATATCCCTGTTTTCCTCATCAAACCTCGTATCGATCGCAGCGTGGAAGCCCTCTCATTGCACTCAAAATAATAGCGCGATACCAAAAAGCCCCATTCAACAACTCAAATACCCTTGCGCAAAAACCTGGCACCTTTCCAATCTACCATGAAAACAGTTGGTGACACCCTCCAAAAGTGCTACTTCTCCAAACATCACCACCCAACACATCCAAATAACGTCCTAGGCCACCATGTCAGTTAAATTCATCACATATCCAGACGGCTGCAAAATCGCATACAAGATAATCGACGCAACCACATCGAAAAATGTGCCTCTCATCATGGTTCGTGGACTCAACGGGTACTTTGCATTTCTGTTTCTTGTAATGGTTTGTTGCCTATTATAAAAAAGAAGCTAATTTGAATTTTATACAGTGTTAAAGAAGACTGGCGAGATTTCGGATTCTGTAGGCCCCCCCTGCTTACTATTTAAATGAAACATTTCACATTTGACATCCAACATTTTGGCAACAGCACTATCACGCAAACGCCCCGTAATCGTAATCGACAATCGGGGCATCAATGACTCGTTCTGTCCTGCTGGTACAGAGAGGGGTATTACGTTAGATCGCATGGTACACATTCCCATCTGTCACTCTCTTTGGTTGCGTCAATTAATCTCACCTTCTTATTACAGGCTCAAGACGTAATCGACGTCGCAAAAGCCCTGAAATTCAAGTCTTTCGACTTGCTAGGAAACTCTGTAAGCGAATGAAACCCCCCCACAAGTCTCACAATCCGACATCCAAACTTTCGTGTTGTGTGTTTTTTTTTCAATGTAACAATGCTCTAACACCCATTTTTCTTACCACAGATGGGCGGCATGATATCTCAAAAAGTCGCACTCCTCCTGCACGGTCGCACCGACATATCCATCCGCAAACTCGTCCTGTACGGCACGGCGTCTGCCGTCGACCCGGGTCCATCACAGCTACAATCCGCGCTAAACACGCAGACTAGTACCGTAACAATGGAGGATAAGCGCAAAGCACTCCATGCAACGCTCTCGCTCAACTACCCGCCGGAATGGATGCACGCGAATCCGAAAAAGGTCGAGTATCTGATTGATTTTAATTTGAGCAAGTAAGTAATACCTTTTCAATCGTATATGGATTTTGTGCTAATATGTGGCTCGTAGACGCAGACCAGCAGAAATAACCCTCGCGCAAATCCGCGCATGTGCGAATTTCAACGTCACGGAGGAGATTAGGAAGCTGAGTGTTCCGACGTTGGTTATTCATGGGGATAAGGACCGGCTGCTTGGGGTTGAGAAGGGGGATGTTATTGCGAAGGCGATTCCGGATGCGAGGTGGTATGTGCTGCGGGGACATGGGCATATTATGTATGATAGTGATGGTGGGGAGGGGCTGGGTGTTATTGAGGAGTTTTTGGATGGGAAGTGATCACGGTTGGATGGTTTGGTCTTTTTTTTTGGTTACAAAATTCGACTCGTAAACACTTAAAGCTCAATATATTTGATTGCTGTTACAAAACGAATGAGGATTCTTCATTATTTAAAAAAGTTTTACACACAAGGTTTTTTACTGTTTACGTGTAATTGCAAACAGTAAGGATCAACTTCATAATATACAACATGAATGCGAACATACAAATATACTCTTCTTTGGCCGCCCCAACTTTTCTGAAAGAGTGATTTACCAAACTCCACCCCTCCTCACTCAAACACATATCACGCTCGTACCGAATCAATAGTTTGAGGAGACGGGCTAAAATCAGCAGCGATTTCAACACCAGCCATTGGTCGAAGAAACCCAGTAGTAGAAGGTCTCTTTGCCTTCATTTGCAGACGTCGCTTGACTCGTTCCAGTGCCCAGCAGCATATATGAGAGCGAGCGAGATCAAGCGCGTGAGTGAACTAATCGTCGATATGAGTTAGCCAAAAAAAAGCAGTTCAAAGCAGTCAAGATGCAACACACAAGCCCTTGTAACTCACTGTAATACTATTATAAATCCCAATCATAAACCCTCCATTGAAAGCCCACGTATGAACAATCTTCATCCCAATGACGATTAGGACCAAATAGACACGTAATTCGGCATTAGATTTGAATTCGTTGAGGATTGATTCTGTTTTGGCGAGGATTGTGGAGCCGTGGCCTACCATTGCATTGAGGGCGTGGAGGAGCATGATGAGGGTGAATACTTCGAGGAAGGCTTCCAGTGTGTACTATAAAAGAGAGAGGGAGGGGTGTTGTGAAGGCTTTTTGACAAACAACAAAAAAAGACAAATTCAAGGGGCAGGAAAGCACATATGGTGGCCGTGTCACTATCATCTGACTGCTGACTGGCAGCCAAATTGCACTTTATAAAGCGGTCAACGAACGCATTCTTGCAATGACAAAAGCACAAAAAAAAGACATAGTGAGAAGTTGGAATGCAAACTTGGGATGCCGCGTCCATGTCATTATACAAAACAAGATTAAATACACCATCAAGCACGACGCCAAATTTTGAGTGCCACGTCACATTCATGAATTGGCACTACATTACTCTACCCGACTTTACAGCACAACAACAAATAAGCATTCAAAAGACATTCAATTGCCAACACTTGCAATTCCACCTCACAATACCAATATACAGCATACCTGCTGCTTGTAGAAGCCATTGTAAGTATCAGTGCACCTTGCCGAAGAGTCTATTGCGCGGATGGCAATAGCGACGCCGGCGGCGGTGATAGCAAAGTGGGAGGATAGGACGATTGCGAATATGGCTATACATAGTTTCTTGAATGGGGTCATGACGAGGAGGGTCAAGAGTAGAATCACGTACTAGTGAGAATGAGTTGAGGTCCTTATAAGGAATACAATATCATCAACATGACATAATAGGACACATTACAATACAATACAATCATCAATGAAAGCCATCCCATGTTGTACATACCACCAACTCATTAGCGACGGCAACAGGGATGGAAGTCAGCCATGATCTTGGATAGCAGTACAAGTCATCCCCGATCGAGTATACAGCCGCAGCAGATATCTTGAGGAGGATCAGTACAGCTTGGAGTACATTCAATATATAGATTGCTTTTGATCCATTCTTTTGCAGCAGGACGATTGCGAGTGCGAATATGTAGGAGGACCAAGCGACGAGGATGCCAAAGCAGAATGCGGTCAGACAGATGGATGCCGTGGATGGCTGGATGCACGTGCCGTTGTAGGGGATCATCGAGGGAAGGCGATTGTTCCAGTACATTGTAGTTGGTTTGTAGAGTGTTGGGGTTTGCAACGTTGTTGATGATGGGTGACTTTCACGTGTTGGTGTATAGTGGATTGCAAAGACGTGGCTAGTAATAGTATACATACGCGCAATAATAGGAACGTGTCCCCTTACTATTGCTCTCCGTGCTGTCATCTCGTCCAAGTCACCAAATCAACCAAACATCTAGCCATTTATTCCATAGCGAGGATGGCATCCATTACTGACTCGACCACCACTGGTGCAGCCAATACCGTCGAAGCCACTCCAAATGCTGTCGACATTGATGCTAAAAAGGAAAAGGTCTCCTCCGTCGTCGTGTTCAGTGATCGGGCTCAAGTCACTAGAATATTCACGGGGAAGGCTCTCCTTGTCGGCCAAAACGAGGTATGTCATTGTATTGGTAGATATTACATATTTAAGTATATATTTCCACGGTTGGCGGTGCGGCTTGACGTGGGTTTGCCGTCAAACCATCCCAACATCAAATACCCACACAGACTTGTTATGATACGTCTCGTTACATTGTTGACAACTTACATTCCTATAGGTCAAAATCAAAAACCTACCCACCTACATCGACAAGGACAGTATCAGAGTCGAAGGCCGTGGCAACGCTACAATCCTCGATGTCGTCTTCACGTCAAAATGGGTCACAAAGGAACCTGTATCCGACTCGAAAGAAGTCGACAAGCTCAAATCTCGCATCAAGGCTATCGACATCAAAGTCAAGGCACTTGCAAATGAAAAGAAACGGGTGGACGGACAACGCAAACTGTTTAATGACTATGCTGATGCTGTTACGACAAACAAGCCTGTGCAAGCAAATGCAACGCCTGTTACCCAGGGTGCTCCGGCAATGTTGGAAGGGAAGGTGGTCGAGGGGTTGGTGGATTTCGTCGCTAGTTTGGCGAGAAAGTGGGAGGTGTTTGATGAACGAGAGGCTGAAATTGCCGAGGAGGTCACGGCGTTGGAAGAGGAAAAGTATGGAATCAACGTGAGTTTAGTAGTTGGTGCAACGTTTGATGTACTATATTGGTAGCTGGAAGTTTAACATCCCATCATGGTTTAGATGAACTTGAATCAAATGGGCTCACAATCATACTCTACTCAAGAGAATGTAGTCGAAGTCGTCGTACTCCTTGATGCTGAAAAGGATGGTGATGTGGATTTGACTCTCAGTTATATCGTAACGAGAGCATCGTGGACATCGTTATTCGACATTAGGTAATACAACTACTCCTTTTTTGCATTTTGCCTTGTACTAGAGCTCAACATTTTCAACATTTCAACAGAGTATTCACCGACAGCAAAGCAATGAAATTGACATACAAGGCGGAAATCAAACAATCTACAGGTGAAGATTGGACTGATGTGTCGCTTGCACTCTCTACTGCAACTCCTGCGGTGTAAGCATTAGCCGTTTACCACCATTACTTTATTCCGCTGTTAACACCATTTTCAACAGTGGCGGCGATCCACCAGAACTATCTCCCTGGTACGTCTCCATTCGCCCAAAACCTCGCCCAATGATGGAAAAGAAATCAAAATCAATGGTGTCTGCTCGTCGATCATCTCCAAATATGGCTTTTGGTGGTGCGCCAGCACCTCCAATGGTCATGTCTGCTGCTCCAATGATGGCTTCATATGCGCAAGCACCTGGTGGTGGTGGGTCCATGTCGCAGGATATGTTGTTGATGGATGAGGAGTCGGCTAGTGATATGAATCAGAGGACTGCGTTTGCGAGGGAGAGTTTGACTTCTACTACTGTGAGTGGATTTTTCGACTTTCTTAATGGTTTTTCTTCGTGCAGTTGCTGACAGTGTTTGGCGTTTTAGTATCAAATACCATCCAAAGCTACGATTCCTTCTGATAATGTGCCTCATAAAGGTATTTTTTTCACGTCGTCTTCAAGGGGAAAAACGTATATTCGATCGTTTTGACGTACCCTCTAATTAGTCACTGTCGCAATCATCGACTACAAACCAACCTTCACATGGACATCCGTCCCCAAAATCGACGCCAAAGCATTCTTGAAAGCCACAGTCAAGAATGATTCCGAGTATGCCCTACTCGCTGGGCCTGCAAACATCTTCCTCGATGACTCGTTTGTTTGTAAGGCTTCTCTCAAGGTAATGCAAAACAATGAACTATGCGAGCCATTCGCTATTGTTGAAGACCTAACCAAAACCTCACCCCGAATTTACTCGCTACTCAGAGCGTCGCACCACAAGAAGAATTCGAATCATCCCTTGGCATAGACAACACAATCCGCATAACCTACAAACCAGTCTCCAAAAAAACCGAAACATCTGGTATACTCCAACGCTCCAACGTCACTCGCTACACCCAAGCAATCGAAATCAAGAATACCAAACAGCAGGAAATCACATTGAACCTCGTAGACCAGATTCCGATTTCAAGTGAAGAGAAACTGGTTGTGAGGATTGTGAAGCCTGACGTTACTGTCGCGAAACCTGTCGCTAGTTACGTGGATGCTGGGAACGAGGTGGGAGTCAAGTATGTCGAGAGGGAGGGCAAGTTTGAGTATACGTTGAAGGTTAGTGGTTTTGCATTTCAGGATGGAAATGGAGTAGACTTTTACGAATCTTTTTTTTTCTGCTTTTAGATGAAACCAGGAACGAAGCAAGTTGTTGAGTTTTGTTGGGACGTTTCGCTTGCAGTTACTGAGGCGATTGATGGTGAGTTTGGCTAATCGTCATATGACATGATTTGCATAGGGATTTTTTTCGCTGTCCGTGAATGTTGAAACCCCATTTTATTGTGTTAGGGATTTAAAACGCTCTGAAATACATAGATATGAAGTTGATGTTCACTCTGGGTCTGTTTGTTTTGCAAAATCAATGGTTTGAATATAAATGGGTTGAGCTGTGTACAAGGCTTGCTGCTAGAAATTTGATGGAGATGGTGATGTGGATTGAATCTTAGATTTATGGCAGCTGGGAGCAAAACGGGAAGGTCGTTAAGCGACTTTAGGAACCACACTGTCAAGTCCCTTTTTTGGATCTGGTTTTTGTTGAAGCACAAAAACCATTGCACCACGAATCAAGATTCATTTCACTGGCAAAGGTAAATTAATTTGCCAAATAAATCAGCCCTCAAAGGACAGGATTTGAACCAATGTTGTAATCCCTCGCACTCTGCATCTGTATGCATGGAACAAGTCACCATCTTCCCGTCTACCAACACCATGACCTCTTTTCTTTGGTGCAACATACGCCCAAACTCGAAGCACTCGTGAATAGAAATCAAAGCCAATGGATGAGATTGACTTGGGATTGAAAAATGATTATTGAGCGGTGTTGTTGAAGCCCATTGTGGAATTCTGTCTTGGTTTTTGTTGGTCCAGTGTCGATACACCGTGGGAACAAGGCCTGCCCATTCCATTTGGGTACTGTGGCCTCGTAAAGGTATGTGGATTGGTTGGACATTGTTTGAAGCAGCTGAGCGCAAAAAAGTTACCCAAACAGATTCCTTGTACTTGGACTTCCACTACTTAGTTACTGTTGCAATCATCGACTACAAACCAACATTATACATGGGGCATGTGTCGGCTTTGGGTATGAATCGGTGGACTGCGTTCGCGAGGGAGAGTTTTACTTCTTCTATGGTTGTGGATTTGTCGATTATATATTGGTTTTTGGTATATAACTTTGTTATATTTTCTTGATTGGAATTCAAGACGGTGCACGGGATGAAATATGCAAGTAAAGGACTAATTCTCTGGGTAAACTATGGCTCTATTTGTTTTAACAACAATGGTATAATTCTACTATTCACAGACGATATTAAATGGTGTGGTTAAGGTATGCACAAGACTACTACTATATGGATAAACTTATGAGTTAAAATTATGTTCTATAACGAATTTACAGATGCTGGTATCTCTGTCCCTCTATCTCTAAGTCTCTACAACGGATACTGCACAACCTTTGTGATCCTATTCGCCCCCCTCTCAACAAACACACTCGCACCAAGCCTCTTACTGGCATCACTCCTTCTAATAGTCTCACTAAACCAGAAATCGCATTGCAGAATCTCTGGTGTCAATGTGACAATCATGTATCCATGTCTAAGCAAATCCGTGAATTTTAGGTGCGGCTCCATCGACGTGACTAGGCTGACTGATGGTGTGGAAAGGTAGTCGCCGATCAAAGCGATATGTTCCAGTGGTGAGGGGGATGCTATTGATGGTGTCACGAGCTCGACGGCTACGGATCCCTTGCCGGTGGATGCGTTATAGTGGGATGGGCGGGTTGGGTGCAGGGTAACGTCAAAGGCAAATGCTGCATGAATGCTATCAGAAGCAAGTAAAATGAGTTTTTTTGTTCTCACAGGTTTAATGAAGAGAGCGCTTACTCTCCAGTCATAAACACAACATTATCCACATTCCCATTCTCAAGCACATCCAACACTCGTTGTCGATTAGCTGGGTACCCGTCCCATGCATCAGGATTCAGAATTTGTTCCCATGCTTGGAGTGGTGAAAAGACGACTTGGTTTCCCAAGAGTCGCCATTGTGCACCACGGGATTGGGATGTGAGGAGCTCGTTGTATAGCCATTGTTCTTGTTCAAAGCCTAGGTGTAAAAGGAGGTTGGAATGCATCTACATTGTTGGATGCTAACAACAAACCGTACCTAGTATTGTTCTATTAGCATCACCAACAATCTCACCATCCCAAACACCACTCTCGTCCCTCCCTTCAATCCTCGTATCAAGCATTATCAAATCCGCAAGCTTCCCCAACTGGAAACTCCTATATATCCTTGACTCGTCATTCTTTCCTAACGGCCGTATCGGCATGTACTCGAAATAAGCTCGTATAGCGCCCTTTACACGATTTCGTAAAGGATCCGTATGAGGTTTGAACGCATCGTCCCAAAATTCATGGTCGTCAAAAATGGCAATCATGGGAGTGTTCAAATGCAGTTCTTGGAGATCTGGGTCTGTCTTGTATTGGGCGTGCCGTATGCGGTAGTCTTGTAATGTGAGGAGGTGGTGGTTAGGTGTTGGGATGCGACCCATGGATGTACCGTCACCGTATTCTCCATTCATGTATTCGTAAATGTAGTCTCCTATGTTTGGAAGAATATGGGTGGCTGTTAGAACAAAGCCACAGATTTGCATGAAACACTCTTCAGAGCGAACATGCCATTATGAAGGATTCGTTTGAAAATATATGGTATTTTCATGGCAACGTTTGGTGTCTAAGTCACACATTACATACCCAAATGAATCACCAAATCAATATCCCCATGTCTTGCAGCAGATGCGTATCCATTGAAAAATCCCCACGCAAGATTGGAGCAGCTCACTACTACAATCTATTTCATATGATCAGCATGGTCGTCACTGTCGTTTGCTCACAAATTCACGTATTTACCTTCATTTGCGCAACATCTTCATCTTTGGCCGGCAATGTCTTTGTAGATCCCATAACAGATTTAGCAAGTACTGTCGTATTTTGTTTGCTTCCTGTTGGTGACGAGAGTGCTGTAAACTGGAAAAAATACCTAGTTGACGCCTTTAGCCCGTTTACGTCGATTTTGACTGTATAATCAACATCGTTATCGGTTAATACAACTCCGTATTGTATTCTAGTTCGTGGTTTGGATATATCTGAGGCGCCGTCTGCAAATAGCTCGTATTGTACGAGGATTGGATTGTGGGTGCTTGTTGGTGTCAGTTTCGTCCATATTCTAATACAGAAATCACAATTAGCCTCTTGATAGTTTTTAAAACATTAAAACATTTTCATACATGACAGAATCACTCGTCGGGTCACCACTCGCAACCCCATGCAAGAAATCGACACTCAACGCCTCCTCTCCAACTAGATCCAATTTCCAGTCCTCACGTGGCTGCTTGACCATCAACAAGTCATTCCTCCATTCATCTTGTGCATTGATCGGCACAATTGGTGGTGCATTCACTAGGTTGAATGTGAAGCCTGTGTTTTTGCCAGCAGAAGAATCTCTGGCTGGGAGTGTTGACGAGTGGTATGCGATTGATAGGACTGCGAATATAAGAGGTGGGTAGTAGGATATCAGTTGCACCATGACTTGTTGTTGGGGGTGTTTGGCTGTTGCGGTTCTTGGTGTTGAAGCAAATGGAGATTGGGTTATAATGCACTCATCTAAAGTAGCACGTATGTTATAGGTATGGTAGTTTTGGAATGGGATCTAGTCGGAACGTACCTTTGAAATAATCGAATCGCTCGAAACGATGGGGTGTTTGTCCTAAAGACCACGTTTTTGAAAAGAGCATGCCTCGAATCTGATTGGTCGGCGGATACAAGTCACAAGCCCCACAAAAACAGCAAAAAGGATTGTGCGAAGCACATGGGCACTACAACGAATTCATCTTATTTCACTAATGATTTCACCATAACTACTTTCTTCCAATTATATCAAACATTCTCAACTGCTATAGTTAATTGATAACTTTTGCACTGCACAGGTTTTTGGTCGTTTCTTTCAAATTTATACACACAATGTTGTCCCGCTCACTATTTTCCTTAAGCTTTCAATATGGCAACGGCTCATAGCTAGATCGGCCCTTCACATCGGTGTCTATATTAGCAATTGCGTCAGATTGATTGTTGGGCTTCAACAGTTTCCTCAAGTTTCCACTTATGGCTGGAATAAGTAGCTCAGTACGAGATAACAATCAAAAGCACCATACCTGGAAGCATTATCAGCCCTAGCAAACTTCCTGTAGCAGACCTCGCATGCGTACTTCTTTTCTCCTGAACATATATACACGTGACGCTTTAACAAACACATAAGCCCAGGAAGTAACTGAGGTTTACGATACCTGTATGAATACGTTCATGGCGCTTCAAATCCGTCATTCTCTTGAAGCCGTGGCCGCACTGATCACATACAAAGTCGAAAGTAGTTTCGTGTACGACCATGTGCGATCGGAGATTCCAGGATCTATGTAAAGATAAAACGGTGAGATACGCATCATAGATCCTCATTATCTCAGTAGTCGTAAAAGGAGCAACCGCTAACAAACTGCTCCCTTCTCTCTCCTGTCCGAAATTAGACACTTTTCTTACTTGTGGAACGACTTGTCACAATGTGGGCAATCCAACAACGCGCTACCAGCAGTGCGACGTTTCCTGCGTTTTGGTATACTAGCTTCTACTGTAGCTTCCACCTTCTCTACGGGTGATGGCGGTGGCGTCGGCGGCGACCTCACATTGACGATTATGGGTAGCAAATGATGCCCTTGACCAGGAAGTGCTGGATACGATGCAGACCGTGCTGGTGATGGATTTAACTGGCTGGTGCCATATGGATGTAGCACGTGCTGGTCACCGTGTACTGGCAAATGCACAACATTCGACGACATTTCCGTCGGAGTTGGGATTACATTTACATTGTGAGGGAGAGGCACATCACCAATAGTAGACCTGCTCATGGTACTGGGTACCTCACCCATTTTTAAAATTTCGTCGTCCAGGTGCATGTCATACATATGCCCAGCATAGAACATTGCCATAGATTGCTGATATTGTTGCTGTTGCTGATATGCGTGCCATGAGGCCATCTGGTATGTCGCTAGCGGTGCTGTTGTACTGGCTGCAAATCCATGGTAGAACTCGGTATGATCTTGCTGGAGCTGAAGACCGCAAAAGTGTGCTTGGTATGGCATCTAGAGATGCAAATGGGTTCAGTTAAGGCAGTATATGTGTTGAAAAGGTCTATCGGATCCACATTCCAAGTTTGGGTGGTTGTTCTTTGCCCCGCACAAATTTCTGCGCCTGGTTGCCTTAACAGCCCACGGATGTCAAAATAGTCTATAAGCAAGGGCACTTACTGTAGATATATCTAGCAAGAATGACCCGATGCAGTCAAACACAGACAAGCTTTCTGCTCCAACCTGATAATCCACCCCTTGTTTAGCCTTGTGTGGTGGGCAGATGGCAAGAACACAACCCAATTAAACGTCACCCAGAATGCAACCACACGAGCAACAGAGCTCACCTCTTCGATCCCTTCTTTGCTCTCTGTAACGAGAAAGCTTTTTTGTTCAAAAGATTCTTTCGACACCTTTTTTGCTGCAAAGCATTTCTTGTCTCACAGAAACGAAGGCTCTGAAGGCCGGCGCCGGTTAAGCTTGCAGACGGCAGGTTGGATCATCGCGATTCTATTCGCGTGAGCCATCTAGTGAATTGCGACCTGTGCTGTGCTGTCTAGCCCCACAACTATTGACGCAATTTTGTATACAACAAGAGTGAACAAGGAGCTACTTAAGAGATGGCTTATTAAAAATTTCTTAGCACACTAATATTTTAAGTTCCGTTATACCATTATGTCAGACAACATTACATTTTTCGTACTTGCTTCAGCAAATGCCTTTACTACAAACTATCTTATTCGGTCATTCTAATGTACACACACTACCGTCATTCTCCATAAGTCCATCAGTTTCCGTTTGCCACTGTAGAGAAGTTGAAAGTCTATAACTAGCTTCATCCATCACAACGGTGTCTACATCAAGAGTTGCGTCATTTTGATTGTTTGTTGACATTTTCCAAATATCCACGTAAACACTGCTCAAAAGAGCGATTCAATTGAGAAAGACATTCAGAAAAACGATACCTGGAAGCATTATCAGCTCTAGCGAATGTTCTGTGGCAGACCTCACAAGAGTACTTCTTTTCACCTAAAGAAACGGGTGTGTTAGCACAAACAATCAAACAAAAGCACAGCTTAAAGTGCCTGTACCTGTATGAATACGTTCATGACGCTTCAAATCCGTCATTCTTTTGAAGCCGTGGCCGCACTGATCACATACAAAGTCCAAAGCAGTTTCGTGTACGACCATGTGCGAGCGCAAGTTCCAGGATCTATTTGAAGGGAGAAATGTGGTGAGTCACGCGTGTTTCATTCTGATTATATCAATGGTTGTATAATAATGAAACACTAACAACTGTCCTCGTTCTCTATGTCCGAAATCAGACTTTTTTTCTTACTTGGCAAACGACTTGTCACAATGTGGACATTCGAACAACGAGCTGCCGGCAGAACGGCGTTTCCTGCGTCTCGGCATACTAGCTGCAGCATCTACTTTCTGAATGGGTGATGGTGGTGGCGTCGGTGGGATAGGTTGCGACATGACATTTGGGTTGACGATTATGGGAGGCAAGTGATGGTCTCTACCAGGGCTTGCCGGATGAGATACCGACCGTGCAGGTGATGGATATGACTGCATGGCACTACTATCATACGGATATAAACCGTGTTCGTCATCATGTACTGGCATTAGTCCAAAATTGGACATTGGAGGAGCTGGCATTACATTTACGTTATGAGGATGAGGCAGATCAGTAGTTGGCGAGCTGATACGGATACTGGGTACTGCTTCCATATCTCTCAGCAAATCGTCATCCATATGAAAGTAGCCGGTATACATGGGTCGAGGATATAAGAAACGCATAGCTTGCTGATATTGCTGATACTGATGTGCTTGCCAAGGAGGCATCTGATACGGCATTAGTGGTGGTGCTACTACATGGCCCACAGCTCCGCTGTAATTCTCTGGATGCTCTTCAAGACCCCAAAAGAGATCCGGGTATGGCATCTAGAGATGCAAGCGGTTTCAGTTGAGTCGTAGATTTGATTAAATGTTTATCGGCCAGACTATCCAAATCTGGGTGGTTGCGCAACTGACCACTTGTGCTTGCCAATGCTAACAGTCGGCAAGAGGCTACATCGGATAAAGTGGCGATAAAGTGGCAAGCATGTAAAGGGAACTTACGGTAGATGTATCCATCAAAGAATGATCCAAAAGAGCACGACTTTGCACAAGCTTTTGCTCGCCTTGGTGTCCACCCTTTGTCCAACCAAAAACTGGGAAGAAACACAGCAAACGGCCCAATCACTGCAGCAGGAAGACAAATCAAATGCTTACTTGTTGATTCCTGTCTTCCTTTTCGCTTGATGCAAGCAAGATTCGCTCCAAGTGTTGGGAGTTGTGACGAAAGTTTGCTGCAAAGCATGCAAAGCATTTTTTGTCACACTAGGCTCTGAACGCCTCCTAAATCCGGCAACGTATGAAACGGAGGCAATCATCAAACAAAATTCGTGGCCTGGATGCCTATCGTATATTAATATGTTTGCAAGTTGTATAACTGTGCAATTCAACGATATCGACGCAGAGGTGATCTCACAACTATGACGAATTTCTTGGTTTGTGATTATTGAGTATCACTAATATTAGTATTTATGTGCTTAATATGGTCCAATAAACGGTATTTCTTGGTGGACCAAGAGCTGGATTCAGTCCTATGTTTTGTACACTGCTATTCCGTGACATTTGTGCCGAGACGCATTATCTAACAAAGTAAAAGTTTCAGGGGTTTGGTATGGATCATAGTTGTGCAGGCATGCGTTCTAACCTGTCCGTGAAAAGCTCTTGCCACAGTCTTCACAAGAGAAAGGTTTCTGGCCTAGCAAATCCGGAAGAATTCAGCAAATAAGTTTGTAACCTTTGTAAGATCCGTTCAATTTACCTGTATGAATCCGTTGATGGCGACGCAAGTCGTTCGCTCTTCGGAAGCCTGTGTAATCGGAAACCAGGTTGTTAAACGAATCAAGAAGGAGTACGATGGACGCAAAATCGAAAAGCACGGCTCAACATACCACCATTGCACTCGGAACAGACATAATTGGCACTCTCGCTGTGTACCGCCATGTGGCTCTTCAGGTTCCAAAGCTCTGGGTGGTACACGAGTTTTTTTAGGTTCATCACACTTTTACGAAATTGCCACTCTTTTCGACAACACAACTTACTTTAAAAAGGACTTTTCACAATAACGGCATTGATTCACACCTCCGTACACAGATTCAGGAGATTGTGGTCTTCTAGAACGTGCAGCTGCACCAGCACGAGCTGTCGGTTTGCTTCCTCGTCGAGCTCGAGAAACGTTCTCATCAGCCGTTACGGGAGTAGGCGGTGGCGTCAAATACTCGCCCTCTGTTACTGTTGGGTACTGCTCATCGGATGCATTATTAAGTGAGGTGTCTGGCAAAGACATGTATAGCCTATAATCGTTAGTGTTGCTTCGAAGTGGATGCGATTTATCCATATACAGATACTCTTGATAGTATACTGGTGGTGCATTTTGTCGAATTACAGTACTGAAATCGTGCTCCGGAAACTCCCATGAGCTAAACTGTGGTTTGTGGACGGCCGGAGTGGGTATTGTCGGATGGTATACAGCAAGATAGTGCGGTTGGTGTGGTTCTCTATCGGCCATGAAGATCTACATTGTGAAAGCGTACAAATTGTTAGATACAATCGTGAGAAGACGCTTGTGCTCCCAAAAGCAGTTCCAAATACTGATGCAAAATGCTTTGCTCCAATTCACGTTTGCAGGCAACGTTTGCAAAGCAGTAGAGAATCTGAATCGACCAAGCTAACTTACATAGTCAGAACTGGTCGTACGGTGTGGCATGACTGGCCAAGTAGTATTCCAAGTGGTCCAAGTGCTCGCTGAAAAACCTTGCGTTTGAAAACGAAAGTTCCGAAAAGGTTGGAAGCAGAAGCACGGGTAAAAGGGCCAGATCTATGGCTGAAGCTTTTACATAACGGCTTTGTGTGCTAGATAGGAACCGGCTACAAGCAGCGTTGCTCCAAATTGCCCAAGAGAGCTACAGAGCTTGGAATTTTAGTGTCTCCTATGATGAATAACGAGATGCCTATCCGTGCAGGATCGAGACCTGAAGCCTCCTATACGGCGTAGCTGGTTAAGTATACGCTCTATGCCGGTCCTTTTAAATCCGGCCCACGGCATATATGTACAGATCACTCATCGAAGCTCTCAACGAATTCGACACGTATAAATTATATTATATCTATATATACACACTAGTGGCATCCATCATACTAGACTTCTAAATCACAACTTGCGTCCATTTTACCTCCCAAATACGTATCAAAGCAATCAAACAGAAAGTGTTCAGACTCCAACAATATTTGAGCTCGTCCATATAATTGTTTGAGTTGAAGAACCACAACCTCACTCATCCGACATTCATCCAACCGTTTTATGACTGTATTTGTGGCGTTCACCAATTTCACCACCTTTTCCTCAATATTACGTGTCTTGGTGTAGCAATCGGTGCCGTTCGAGCATTTCCCAATACGTATCATACCACCACAAGGACATTTAATACCCTCTCGTACTCCAAAGCTACACATACTACAGTCACAAGTGAAAAAGTATTGAGAGTCCAGCTTTCTACGTCGTTCGTCTACTAGCATTGGGTGCCGTACTAGATCCAGGTAGCAGATAGTGACCTCTTCATTTTCACTAATGCATTTCGTATTTGATGATACTAGCGAGTAGCTTCCATCATCCATTTCTTGCACTCGTGCGTTGGGTGAACACGAGTGGTTCGTGTATGCTATACTTGGGAAGAGTCCTGTTGGGAATGAATTGCATTCCAATACTAGATACAGCCTAATTAAATCATCTGTGTTGTTGGTTGGTCCTGCTGTTGCTGCTGCTTTTATCATCAAGTCTAGTTCAGATGCCGATATTCTACCTTCAGCATTCGGTGGCAGACATTCCTCGGCGTACGGATACAATTTCCGTATCGTTTCCATCGTAAATCCATCGCACAATTGGCAAAGAGTTAAAGCTGGATTGTAGCTTCCTCTGTTCCAAGAAAGCAGTGGTTTCTCAATCAACAGCACCGTATCCGGAGGAATTGTCGCTGTGGCGAGTAAACCGTTCCCCTTTCCTGCTATACTACAAGGCTTGACGCATCCTTTATATACCAAAGTGCTCTCAAACTCGAGCATTCACACTCCTAAACTTGGTTTTAACAAACATTCCGAACCACAAGAACACCACTTGATACGAAAATGGCAGGTTATTCAGGCACTCAAACAACCAGCTCATCACGTCCCTATAACGCAGCCGCACAAGATCACTGTCTCGGATACCTCGCCAAGGACAAGAAAATTACGCCCAACGACATTAAAATCAAGATTGAAGCACTTCAACCAAATATCAAGTCAATGCATGGTGGCAAAATGGCCAAATTATTATTCAGTTCAACGGAAGACGTGAATCGTGAAGGGCTTGCCAATTTAGCGTCATCGTTGGCAAAAAACGATTGGAATTGGAATACGTCGGTGGGGGATGGTGATATCGCTACTGAGGCTTTATCTGTAAGCGTTAGATGTCCTTTTTTGTCCCCTGTTCTCATGAGGAGAAAACTTACACCTCCCTTGTACGTAGTTCTTTCAACCAGCTGGAGGACCCATAACAAAAACCGAATTGAAACGTCTTGCTGCCTTCTTTTCTCCTTATGGCGTGCCATGGAAGGAAGATGTGTCCACGCTTCTGAAACTATTCGACAAGGACGGTGATGGTGTAATAGGAATCGATGACTTTAAATCCATGTTGTCCCAGAGAAAGTAAATTGCTGATGCTGTCTATAATGTAACTGCAAAAGTTGTAAGGAATACAAGTTGAATAATTTAAAGTAAATCAGCATTAGAGTTTCGTGCAAAAACAAAATCATGAGTTATCCCCAGTTATGATACCCTTCTTCCTCCCAACCCCAGAACATTCGGTCATCGACTACTCTCTACACTTCTCCATCGCTGAGACTCGCTCTTGTGTCCATCGTGCTGTGGCATTCCACGGCAGAATTTACTGATTGTCAAGTCTCGAGCACCGCCCTTTTCAGCTATACTTTCTCGAATCAAGAATAACCCACCATGGTTTGCGATTTCCGTTGAGTAGCAATCTCTTCAGAATCGAGATCTACAATACGGATCCAAGATTGCTTCACGTTCTTCAGCTTTACGAAATCTATTGCAGTAGTACCCTCAGGGTACCGAATTTAAATGAAATGAATACCATTCTGATCATCGCGACTCTGTATCTCACATTTCACATGGCTTTCACCTCCTTCTCTGGTAGGGCGTAAATTGGGTGCTTCTGCAGCATCCGTAAACAAAGAAAGGATGAGTTCAAATCCATGGCCCCTCAGACACAGTAAACTTGCTTACGACTTCGACTTCTATATATAACATCAAAAGTGTGTAAATAGTACAAGTGAAAAATGCCAAGTACAAAGAACAAACAACATCAATCCATGATCCCCTTCTTCCTCTCAGACCCAGACACATTCGGTCGCCGACTACCCTCAGCACTTCTCCATCGCTGAGACTCGCTCTTGTGTCCATCGTGTTGTGGCATTCCACCACCGAATTTACTAATTGTCAAGTCTCGAGTACCGCCCTTTTCAGCCATACTCTCTCGAATCAAGTGCTGCAAGTAGTTCTTGACAATGTCATCACGGGTAGTTGCTGCTGATGACATGAATAGGAATCGCTTGTCCTCCTGTATGTGTTCAAGTTGGTATTAGTGTTCCTTCCTCATCCACACAAAAAAATGATTCAAAAGAATGAAGGATTGCACACGAATGCGTACCTTGAGAACTTGCTTGATTTCTTCCAACGAGACAAGAGCCCAAGCATCAGCTTCAGTAGACTGCTGCTTGTTTTCAACAGCCTTGATTTCACTATTCGATACTGCTGTTTTGACATGAAACCTAAAAACACGCACGGAAATCACGTCGGTCCAAAAACAGCTGCTTAATGATAATGAATGCTTACTTGATAAAGTTATTCTCCCTCAACGCCTCTCTCAAATCATCTTCAGCACGTCTCCTCCTTTCAACAATATACTGACTAAACAATCTCTCCATTTCAGCCTCATCGACTTCCAAACGACCAACTCTTGGATCGTCTTCAATTTGCGGGTAGATGTCGGCGAAGGTTGATTTGAGGTCACATATGCCATCCAATAAAGTATGGAAGCCTGCGAGACGTTTAGCGTATAATTCATCGACGTGTTCGTCAAAGAGGGTTTGACGGTCGTGGTCGCTCAGTTGAGCTTGAGACCATCGTGCATCCTTTTTAAGTGTTTCCAGCATGGTTTGGTAGCGAACCTAGAAAAGCGAAAAAAGATAATTGGACATGAATTACTTTGATCACAACGACACGAGTTCCCCAGCAACATACTCCTTGCACACGATTCTTACATTATGAGATCGAACAGCATCAACCAGCAGAGTCCTAAACACATTAACTGACTCTTCAAGTCTCAACCCACCACGCGCCCTCTCAATCTCTCTACTCCTCATTTCCCGTTCTCGTCCAACAGCCTCTTCTCGTTCCTTGACAGCAGCCTTGACTCGATCCGCCTTCTCCTGATCTTTGATTTTAGCATCCCTTTCAGATTTCAATGTGCTGACATACTGTCTAAACACATCTTCACGTTCTGTAGCAGACGAGATTGCCTTGTATCGGGCATCATGTTCGATATCTCTCTGTACGCGTCTCCATGACGAGTCAGGATCAATACCGCGTGTTGATTTGAGGAGTTCGAGGAGGGCGTCTCGGTTTGCTTTGGTTTGTGCTCGTTTCCCTGTCAAAGTAAAAGTGAGCAAAAAAGCCTAATAATGTCACTTTTCAACAAGCTATTAACTCACGTTCTAATTCACGTTCCTTGAAGTTCCTCATATGATCTTTAAAAATGGCTTCACGTTCTTTAGGCTCCATAGCCATGAATCTCGAGTCACGTTTGAATTTACGTTGAAAATCGTCCCAGTTAGTCTTGATAGTGGTTTCATCTTCTAATAATTTGATGAATGCGTCCTTCTTGTCCTAATAATAGTGTGAGCGTTTGAATGAGAGGATGCCGAAAAAAAAACAGTGTTTGGCCACAAATAACCAACCCTAATTTGTGATTTCCGTTGAGCAGCAATCTCTTCAGATCGAGATTTGCAATATAGATCAAAGATCTCTCTACGCTCCTTTAGCGTTGCGATATCTATGTCAAAGTCACTAGTGAGCAAAAACGGAGGCGATTTCGGACAAGTATGCGCTCACAAACGCACATGTATATCGAATGTCATTAATGATTTTTGGAAGTTCCGTATCCCACATTGAAAATGGATTGACCTCCTTCTCTTTGAGTAATTCCTGAAATGGAGATCAGAAAACACTGCGGTTAGTCAAGTAAGATCTAATGCTGTGTCAAAGAAGCAGCCACAACAACATGCCTCAAAATGCTGAACCTTCTCCTCTCGCGTCAGCTCTCTCGGCTTCTTGGCTACAGACGCAGCGTCTTCCTCTTCCTCCCTCTCTCGTTTCCTACTAGTCTCGTCCATCTGATCCGCCATCTCGACATCTCCCATCCCACCATCATCATCATCATCATCCATTCCACCCTGAGCAGCCACCATCAAGTTCTCAATAATATCAGCAATCTCCTCTGGGATATCCCAAACAGCTTCCTGAGAATTGAGATTCAAGTAATATTCTTGGTTTGCGGAAGTAAGGATGATAGCCCAGTTACAGTATGGGATGCGTTTCATTGCAGATGGATGTACGTTCTGGGCTAGGCCGTTTTGTGGTTGAGTGGGTTGGTCTGGTTGAGTAGGCGATGTTGATGCAATGTTGGCATTGGATGTTTGCTGTTCTGAAGGATGTTGGAATAGCTGTAGGTCGGGATGTTGGTGAAAAGGCTGCTGGATATCAGATGTTGGGCGCTGTCTAGGAGGAGGTCTGGCCCTGGTAAGTTGGAAAATCACATTCGAACAGTCAGATTCCAATAATCACGAAAAAACCAAGGCTTAATTGACAGTACCTAGGGGCTTCTCTTTGATAGTCTATATCAGGGTCTAGTGGATCTATAGGCCTACTCATTTTTCGCCTTCAAATTCGAGCTGTCGTTGAAGCTGAAGCCAACAGATCTTGGACTTGTTGACCGGAACGTGCGTGCAGCAATCTGTGTGGTGAATGCGAGGACAGAAATGGGATATTTACACGCTGGATATTTCAATGTCTGGCGCCAAGATGGATCATATCTTCTTCAGGGCGGGTTTCCTAGCACTGAATTCCACACGCAAAGTGGTCATTTCTTTGTGTGATGAATCACTTTGATCAACTTTCAATACCGGTCGCTTGCCAACGTACACATTGTTGACAGTGGAAATCACGTCAAAACGCCTAGAAATGCTCCAACTTTGATCTTGTGGCCTACTCTGGTCTGCATGATTTGGCTCGGCCAATCGAATTTTGCCCCCCAGTCACTTTTTTCTTCGTGGTTTCTTATTACAAACTCTGTCATCATTCAACGTAGCAATATATACCGATCTGTTGCATTCGTCGAGTTGGTGTACATATCATGGCGATACCATTGGAGGAAAAGGCAAACATGGATGCTGTGGGGTTGGTAGCAGAAGGGCAGACAACACCACTGACAAAACTGCACTGGCGAGAATCCAAATGGTTTGTACTGGTCATTACAACACTAGGTATGTGCTTCCTCCCATGATCGGGTGCTCCGCAGCACTGATTCTGCCCAAAATCAAACATTTGGTCAAAGACTGCTCTAACAGTTCATTTTCAACTGTTGACGCTAATTGTGTTTTATCTGTAGCTATCTTTACTGATCTGACAGTTTATACTGTGATCATACCGATTGCTCCATTCATTGGTGAGTATGTGGTTCAAACATCGAGACAAAATTGCATCTTGCTCTGTTGACGTTTTCGAGGCCCTGTATCTATTTTGTCTGATCTTTCGTTTCCTTATAGTTCGTGACCTTGGAGGTGGTCCATTCGAGACAGGCATTCTGATTGTATTCTTTTCTCTTGGTGTTTTGAGTAAGGACCACCAGCAAACCCCTTCTGCCACGTCTTCGAATACTAACATCATTACCAAACAAGTCGCATCACCCATATTCGGCATCATATCCGATCGCCTACAGAATCGACGATGGGTGCTCTTTGCAGGCTTACTAGGCCTAGTCGTGACCACCATAATATTCGCTGTAGCCAAAGTGTACTGGCTTTTGGCTGTCGCTCGTTTCTTCCAGGGAGTTTCTGGTGGATGTACATGGACTGTTGGTTTAGCCATGATAGCAGATGTGTATCCTTCGTCGGAAGTCGGTGTTGCAATGTCGACAGTCATGATTGCATTCAGTCTTGGGCAGTTGATTGGGCCTCCAGTGTCGGGAGTTTTGTTTAATACCTCATATGCTGCTCCGTTTATCTTTTGTTACTTTTTGATTGCTGTGGATTTAATTGGTAGGTGCCTTGCTAAAGACGAGCAAAGAATACGACACTTTCTGATGTAACTTGTCTCTTTGCAGGTCCAATAATAATCAAGGACACTCTCAAAAAGAAGAACGCAGAATCAGTAACACCAGACATTGAAAATATCAAGACAGTTATTGACCAACCAATAGCTGTTACAAACCACAGTGACTTGACTGGTGATCTTGCTGATGGGCAACTAGCACCAAGTGATGCCGACGACGCACAAACCGTAATGCTCCCAGAAAAGCCAACTAAAAAAATCATTAGAACGGAAATTAAGTACACGTCTTGGGACGTGCTGAAGAACAGGAACCTTCTGCTGTTGTTCATACTCAGCGTGCTCGCTTGTGCCGCATGGGGAGGACTTGAACCAATCTTGCCCTTCTTCTTGGTATTGACTGACGTGGTGATGTCTTACTATATATGGTTTTGACCAAACTTGCCAACACTAGGTCGATAGTTATGGGTTCGATTCAACCAAAGTTGGACTTTACTTCTTGGTTCCAGTGCTACCGCAGATACTATGCGCTCCCGTATGTGGATACCTCTATGACAAGTATGAACAATATTGTCTTGGTCGGATAGGAGCTTTATATGAACTCAACGAACATCAACAATAGGTATGGTCTGAGAGCAGTCTGTTTACCCGGCTCCTTGGCATCAGCAATGTAAGAAAATTGATTTTGACTATCACCATGTGCAGCAGCAACCAACGAGATTCTAAAGGTCTAAAAATCCAAACCGCTTAATTAGTTGCATGGCATGTTTCGGAATTCTAAATGCATCCAACCCTCCATATTTGACTGCTATTGTCCTGATCATTTATGGAGTAACATCAAGTTTTGTGCTAACGCCTTTCATGGGTAAAGATTTCTTCTTGGCTTTTTTTCGTCTCGCATCCATTGTCCCGCTACTCGCTTACATTGCTCGCTATTAGCTGAAATCGCGGCATGCATACCTCCATCTCTAACTGCTCGAGCATACGGACTCTGGAACTTGTTCTTTGCAACTGGTTTGATAATTGGGTAAGATTATCAGTCTCAGCTCTCTTGGATATGAACCTAACTTACAATTTTCCTAGGCCTCTAACTGCATCAGCACTCTATGTAAAAATCGGGTGGCAATGGACGACATTTGTACAAGGCATGATGTTCTTCATCTGTATCCCTGGCTTTCTCATATACAAGAGACAACCACTTCCAGAATACATTGAAGAGGAAGTCGATATCTGATCCGTATGGGTATAAACAATCGTATTGGACAGTGCTGCGTCGCCTTGGATCTGTGAATGTATAATTCTCTGTATTCCTGTATCCAACACCATTTATCTATTCATGATAGAGATTTAATAAATCACGGTCTGAAGCTGGATATGAAGTATGGAGTTTCGAGATCTTTTTAATTGTGTTCGTCACCCTATGCGTCATTCGTTCATTTCAAAAATCCAATGACAAGCATGGAAATAGATGAAGAGTTTACGGATGAGGGTAAGCGCGCACCCGAAATCGGTCGCAAGGCACAACATTAACACTTTATCTGTCTTGTTAGCTCCTCCTCCATACACATCCATCGTATCTGACACAACATTATTAACATCAGAAACCGACACAAAGTGCCCAAAGCCCAACGAAGCAGTCGATACCACAGCCGACACCAGACGAATCCCCGGCGTGGTTCACTACGTAATCAAGAATGAAACGCTATGGGGAATAGCCATCTCTTACGGAATCGATGTACACATCACTTCACCCAAACTTCACACAAATACCTTCTAACCCGCCACTTCTCATAGGTCAACACAATAAAACTCGCAAACCGTCTCATGTCCGACGACATCTACTCTGTCGGCTCGCTCTTCATCCCGGGCGCAACCGTCTCAAAACGAGCGTTTCCGGACGAGGAAGAGGTCAGACGCTCGCTGGTGAAGCGATTCCAGCTTATATCTAAATGCACGGATGTGCATGAGTCGACGTCGTATGTCAGTAGGTGTGGGTATGATGTGGGGAAAGCGCTGGAGGAGTATTGGAGTGATTTGAACTGGGAGGTCAAGCAGGGTGGAGGTTCTGTGAAGCAGGGTGGAAGCTCCAGTGCGGTGTATGATTCGAGAGCGGGTGTGACAGGGAGGAGGAGAGAGCCTATTGGGAGTGGGAAGTGGAAGCGGATTTCGTAAGGTCCTGGTTTGTGGTTTGTTGCGTTAAATTAAGGTGGGTGTTTCTGATTGTTGCAACTTTGTTCGACTTTGACTGACGTTATTTTGCGTCTTAGTTAGATACATCTGTAACACTAGTTTCTTTTCTTTTGCTTTTCAAAATGCTATACAAGTTTGATTCCTCATTTGAATTTCGTTGTCGCTATCAAACGCAACGTGCTACTACTCTGCAGTACAAGCATTGCGTACCCATCATGTGCTAAAAGAACCACAAAGGTCTGAACCCATTAGAGCCCTTCTCCCTCTGAAGGTGTGTCATGGGTAGTCGCATTCCTCTTAACCGAGTCGCAGTGCCACACGACCTAGAGCAACCTTTTTCAAACCCTGACTATTGACTGATGTGCAAAATTTCCTCAACGATGGCATATCGGACAGATACGAGTGTTACAGCTGACTCTTTTGTTTTATTGCTTGGGTTTGTAATGCAATTTTTATGTCTCTCACTATATACAAAGCAGATGCTAGAAGACTACTTTTCTGAAAGGGCTTTTGATTTCTTTGTCTTCTTCACCATGGGTTCTTGTGGTGTATCGCCAGTAGATTCAACATTCCTCGTTTCTGATTTCTTGGCCTTCTTCAATATGGGTTCTTGTGGTGTATGGTCAGTTGATTCAAGTTGATTCTTGTGTGATTTCTTCGCCTTCTTCCCTACAGGCTGTATCGACTCGACATCAGTGGATTCAACATTCCTTTTATCTTTCTTTGCCTTTTGTACTATAGGTTGTATCGACTCTACATCAGTCGATTCGTGTTGCTGTTTTATCGACTCATCCTTTATTTTACGCTTCTTTACGACGTATGGCTCTGGCGATTCTTCATAAAAGGCTTTACGGACTCCTTCTTTAGCATCCACTTCTTCATGTGGTGGTAGCGGTAACGGTTGTGGGAAATCAGCAGGTGATAAAAAGAAATCGTCAATGATTTCTTTAGGTGCTATTACAGATTTCTCTGCTTCAACTATAGGCGTTGGTGGTGCCTTCCTTTTCTTCTGCTTTTTTGTTGTTTCCTCGTCTGCTACAACGACCTTCTCCACGGCCTTTGCCGGTACCGATTCCACTACATCCTCTTCCATATCATCATTACCACCAGGCATTACATCACCAGGCATTATATCTTTAGCATGTAGCAGCAACGTCCCTTCAATCCCCTTCTCCACAGCAACCTTACATTTCGCCCAAACAGTCGACCTCACAAGTTCCGTCTTTTGTACCCTGGCGTCTTCCGTAGCAGCAGCACTTGCCGATAACGTCGTGCTATCTACAAATGGAGTTCCAGATGGGAACAGAGCTACATATTTAGCATCTTTGGGGAAGCAGTCAATGTAGCATAAATCCACTCGAGCTTTTACGAGCTGCGATTGTGTTTCGGCGTATGCAGGGTCGGTTTCTGATAGTTTAGCGAGTTGCTTTTGTAGTTGGGATATGCGTCGTGTTGCCTTCTTTTGTTCTAAATCAAAATTTGAAGTTAAGTTTTGAACTGTTTTCTGCAAGCGACAAGGAGACATACCAACAAACCGAACGTATTTATACTTGGCCGACAGCTTTGCTTCCTGTCTCCCAGTTTGTAAATCATTCAGCTGCAAGCTGAGAGACTTGAGCTTACGTTCTTGCTCAATGCGGGAAGTAGCGTCCAAATCAGTCTGGTACAAAAAAAAAGATTGATGTCAGCTCTTAAACAACTTGCTGACTATCAAACACACAACCTAGATAACAAATTTACCTTGTTCTTCAGCAAGAAATCAATCTTCTTGATCTCCTTTTTCATCTTCTTGGAACCAAAAACCACTTTGAACGGTTTTGCTTGCTGTTTTCGTTCCTTATGGACGGTTGGGCCGGTCATCATGTCTGCGATGCAGCGTAATCGACGCTATTGAGGATCAATGTACGTATAGAATCTTGATCTAGAATGGGTTTCCGAGTTGTTTGGAATATTTATCGACCAAATGCGTTTTGTATGTTTGTGTACCTTTGGGAGAACACGTCGACACCTTTCAACTTTCAACCGCAGCATCACAAAACGTATCTTTTACGTGTTTCCAATTGCTTTGGCACCTCAAGCAAGTTTAAACGAGACCAGAACGTGTTCAACTAACCAAATAAACACCTTGATACACGACAACGTTGACTATATATGCTCGACTAAGATTTATACACAATGGCACACACAAGTCCTTCATTTTATCTACTCCTTGATCTGATCCTGATAAAAATCCTTGATATTCTTCTCGTACGATTCAGGCATGGCGACTTTATCAACTACTTTAGAGCCCGTTGAGCCCATACGTAAGGCTGCTGCTCCATATCGTCCCAATGCAGGTACCATGAAACTTCCCTTGGCATTGGCAAGACCGATACGAGGAAAGTTGACGTATATTGCTTCATGCTGGCCATCTTGCACGACGAATGTCTCGTGGAAGAAGCCCAAGCTTTGGTCTTGCTTGGAGAGGGCGGCTAGTTTTCGCATTGCTGGGCCTAACAAGAGAAGACGCATAGTGAGTTCCAAGTTTGGAGTTGTTTAACATGACAGAGAGTATCACTCACCATGAACTACATCAGGCGACGATCCGTAATTTGCCAGCCCTTCAAAGGTCTGAAAGTAACAGACTAGCAATATTGTTGCGTTTGAGTCATCTGTAGATACAAACCTAATAAAAAAATTGGTAGGCTCCAACTCATGACATTGACAAGAGGCCTGAAACAAGCGACTTACGTATCACCACCCAAGAACCCCCACTTATTGTCTGCTTCTTTATCAGCGTTCAGCTCCTTCAATATCTCTCCCATAGCTTGTCCCATCCAACTGTTTGTTGCTGTCATCTTGTACGTGCTGCCAGCCCTGAATCCAATCAAGAATACGACAAAAGAGCCTTCCCGTTTTGCGACGTAACGTTGAGCAATGACTCCATCACGTTCAATATCGTGTAGTAGAC
The DNA here is from genome assembly GCF_006535985.1 of Synchytrium microbalum. Classification (NCBI taxonomy): domain Eukaryota; kingdom Fungi; phylum Chytridiomycota; class Chytridiomycetes; order Synchytriales; family Synchytriaceae; genus Synchytrium; species Synchytrium microbalum. The sequence continues at coordinate 65,994 of NW_022158380.1, forward strand.
CCATTGAGATTAGAGTAGACTTGACGATGAATGCTATGTTGGAACTAGTTGTTAGATCCCAAGTGATGATGGCTACAACGCTGTAACTTACGTCCAGCGAGAGCAGCGGCGCCAGCTAGTGCGATATTTCGAGGCAGGAATATAGCACTGAACATTGCGAGACCCATCAACACGTTTCTAATAACATTGCAGCATATCAGGAACCACACCAACCAGAGAGGCAATGAGGTAAGGTACGAAATTCAACATATACAACTGCACTTGGTCAGATATGTAAGTGCTTACGCTGGCACGAGCCTGGCCAGGAAATAAAGAGCGTTCTCCCTTTTGTCGCGATGTGCCACTTTAAGCAGCTCCTCGGCTGATAGTTTTGGTATGTTGCTCATGGTAGATAGTTTCAGTTGGTCTTGATACTAGTAGATTTCAGGTAGGCGGCAGACTGTCCTATGTTACAGTGGTGGAAATTGTTAGTCTTTGGTAAATATCATGGTTGCGGAAAGGAATTTGACAACTTTGCTGACGAAGCCAAGTAGTAGATCTCACCACAATAAACTGAGCAGTCCTTATTGGGGTTACTCTTCAAGATAGATCAGCTCTACCGCTCCGAAACAGCTTTTTTATAGTGAGGAACTGCGGTTGTGGAAAGTTTCCACAGCCGAACAATCAACATCGTGCATACAGACTACAAACGGAAGCGTGAAATCCGCATTTTCAGGTGGTGTTTATCTCATATATAAACAGAGTTTGGATCTGCTTCAATTATAGTCTGGCCTCCTTGCATTGCCACTGTAACACTGCAAACAATCGTCAAAATCAATCTTTTAGGAGGAAATGAGTGATTTCTATCTAGTTGTTCGATGCGCGATACAACCGCCGGCGATACAATCTCTCACAAAAAATAAAGATCACGGTACATCAGCCCCCATGCTCCAGCTCCCCAAAATCCTCAGAACTTAAATTTCAGTAATTGACGCCTGGCGACGAATCATATACAAAGGCAGAAACTTACTGATTTTCTGGGGGTTCCTTACACCCTTCTAAGCAGCATGTTGCAGGGTTCACCAACCTTCCAACCTTGTGATTGACGATTTACCAAATGCTAGGGTCATTTCACTCCATTCCGAAATCGGAAACATTCAACAAACGCCAACCCTTTTGCTCATAATAAGTGTTCTTCTAAACCTGACAGTTGGTAAACTCTAGCAATGGATGTCCCTGACTGGGAGATTGACGACTATGCCGCTGCCATCACAATCATAATATTGCTCGTGCCTGCTGCGGTGATCAACTCTGCATTGTTAATTGCATTCTTTAGTGATAGACGGTGTGTGGAAAGTTTTGTTTTCACGTCCTGTTACTCACTATTCATTTCTTTGTGTAGAATGCGAGTCGGTCAAACAATCCTCATTGTCAACCTGCCTCTGACTCAGTTCATATACATATGGTTTTCGCTGGGATCTATTGCCGACGCGCTGGCTCTAGGCCATTTACTCCCATCTCAAATGTTTTGTAACATACAAGGCTGGATCCTTGTTTCCTGCTCATGTACGTATCTTTTGCCGTGTTGTGTAATCACTAATTTCTGAATGATGCTCGAATAGGTATAGAAATGATGACCTTGCTACTTCTTGCCTACGACCGTTACATTGCCATCTGTCATGTATGTTCACAGACAACTCTAGTTCGTTGAAAGCAGCCAAAACAGTGAGATTGACATATGAATTTGCTTTTATTCAGAACGCCGTTATCAGCACCAGGTCAGCCATAAGAATGTGTGCATGTACTTGGACATTTGGTATAATTGGACCTCTGCCCTTTTGTAAGCACACAGGAGGTTTTGGGGCTAGATATTCCTAGAACTCACTCATGTTTTAATAGTAATAACTGGTGAAATGACACCAGAAGGTAGAATCTAGTCCTGCTGTCACAGCAACCCACACTCTGAACGTTAGCTAACGTGGCCCATTCAACAAAATAGGAGTATCAGTGTTTTGTATCAACGAATGGGCCACCAGAGATCCCGTACAAATGTTCATGACCATTCTGGAAGTTCTTATAGTTGGTTTCGTTATAATTGGACTCATTGTCTACTATGGACTGATTCTGAGACACATCTTCCAGAAACAAAGGAGTCTCAGCAACTTTGTCAAGCCCGCCTCATTTGTGAGAGAGCGCGAAGTGTCAATTTTGGAAAAGGGTAGTAGCAGTATTGGCACACCTGTAGTTGCAAGGAAATCCACAGTCATGTCGTGGCAACGCACAGAGATTGGTATATTTGTCAAATTATGCACACTAACAGTAGCAACTATTCTGATCTGGGCACCCACTGGTGAGTTTTGCTCACATGGACCAAAACCCAGAGGTGTAGTGTAGTGACGAGAACACTCCACTTGAATAGGATTTCGAATCATGTACGAGATTTCGACTGTTCAGTCGGTTCCACAAGAAGTCGACATGGTTTGCGCTTGTCTCCTATACGCACAGCCTTTGGTTGATGGTATACTCATCATTTGGACATCTGCGCCTTTGAGGAACAAGATCTATAGCTTTCTCGGTTACCAATCACACTAATGGAATATATTCATGCTACTGATACCGTTTAAATTGAATTTTTTTGGATCCTGGTCTCCAGGAATTGAGTTTTGCCTTCAATGTCACGAAGTAACAAATTCACGACGCTTCCGGACTCGTTGTATGTTTTCTGTTTAGATTTCGCCATCTGGACAAAGGCGAGCTCGTTCGACATGCCAAAAGAGTGAATCACCTGCATCTCCTTCTTGTAGTCGTAGACCCTTTGGGGCATTCGGAACTGGAGGCTTCCACCTTGACCTCCATTCGTCAAAGACAATAGCACCTTTTTACATGCTTCTCTATCCAAATCAGTAGAGTCTTGCAATTCCGTCACGTAGGTCTCTCGGTTCTCGACATAGTACTTCAAGTTCGGACAGGCAATACCCTTCTTCTCACAGTATTGAAGGAGTAACACTGGATGCGCATTCACTGCATCGATATCATGATACAAATCCCGCGCAATGGTATGTCGAATCTCTCGTGACATATTTTGCAAAGAAACGGACTTTGTGCGCAAAGAATCTTCCTGTTTGGTGCTTTGCTTGATGATAGCTCACGTTGACTACTCCCTTCTTGGATTTTTTCAGATAGGCTCGTAAGATTGCCAAAGGATGGTAGGTGGATGGGCTAGCTTGGCGTGTTTCGTCTCGTAAAGGCAACTCGTCAAGGTGGTCAATGATGTAGCGCAGTCTTGCCTCGTGAAACGATTCTTGAAAGGATAAAATGATCGGCATGTTTGGAATAGTCGTCCTTGATACTATCCCAACAAAATGCTTTTAGAAATGCTTTTACGCGTTTTTGCGTTTTGGCTCCCTGCGTTTGCAGCATTCAGGCATCGTCTCTTGTATGACTTTTCGACGTTTCCACTGATACAACATAGACGTAACGCCCTACCAAAACGTCGATGGTCTTCCTATACTCCCCCCCTGAAATGTCAACCCGCCTTCGTCAAGGATTTATGGAAATCCTTGACCAAACTGTCATAGAACTTGATTCCCTTTTTCAAATGTTGATGAACTATTGATTTTTTTAGTTAAGAGATCCATGGTCCAATGAGGAACATCATGGTATCATGGTCAATTTGCCCACGTAGAACCTCCTTAACAAAAACTGTCAAGGACTTGGATTCCCATGTTCAAATGGTGATAAACGTCTTGGAATTGTTATGGACAAGTCGCGTAGAAGAGCTACTGTTGGAAGAAGCCAGCGTCTATATACAGGAAACACCTAGTCGTCGTTGTGTCTACAGTGATGAAATCCGAGACGGACTTTAAGATGTAATGCAGAACGCTTCGTCTTCCCGTCCTCCTACAAGGACCAGCCCTCGCAAACGAAGAGCCACATTGCCATTTTGTTTAGGAGAACCATTCTTCCCGATACGTTATGTTCTCCTACTTCAATGCCATTAGCACTTTCAGCGTTGGTACATAAGTATGATAAACCATAGCGAAATAAAGTAGAGGAAGAATCGACATCAAGGCATCGGCACGGTAAATTCATAGCAATTCATAGAATCTATTTGACAGACTGTTCAAGAGGATTCACTCGCTATGAGTTTGGCCAATAATTGTTCAGCTGCTTCAATCCCTTTGACTGCAGCGTCAGCTACTAGTCGTTTTCCCACATGTGGGGTTCTCGGAACACCGATGCCTAAATGACATCAGATGTAAGTATTTCACGACAGTCGTCAACCACGTACATGTTTTTGGCCTTACCTGATAGGTAACAACGACCTAGATCCAGCATAGCCCATGGATTCCCAATTCTAGCTATAGCCATTTCCAATAATTCAATGGCCTTCCTCTCATTCTTTTGAGCGCCCCACCCATTCAAGATGAAATGAGCATACCGTTGCAGTGCAAATCCATCTAAGTCCAAATCCGACGCCTTTTCGTAATGCTCACGAGCTTTATCTAGATCCTGCTGATAGTGTCCTAGTCCATACTCGTAACAAATGCCTAAAGCTGTATTATGATTCAGATTCGCTGCCTTGAGATACCAGTCGGTTGCCTCACTCCAATCCTTTTTGGCCATGTGGAGATGTCCCATGGCACATATGGCTGGTATGAAACGAGCCCGAGCAGAGTTGGATAAACATTCTTTGGCTCCTTTCAAATCCATTTTGTCGGTTTGAGTATCACCCCTCCCGCAGAGATAGATGATTCCTTGGAGATACTTGGCATCTGGGAGATCTCCGGCTTTCTCTAAATACGTCAAGGCTGACTTCACAGATGGTTTACAACCCCAACCATACAATGTCGACAATGCGGACGCGTAGGATGATTCTGAAGTGCTATTGCCTGAAAATTGGGCATATCTTTCACTAGCAAATCCCCACGAGTCCGTATTTCTAGGCACTAAATCAGACCATTGAGGTCTAAATCGATCCCAAAGCCGATTTACAAACCTAGTAAAAGACAGAAACTCGCTATAGACTCGAGCATTTATTGGATACACCGTCACTCACTTTTCGAATAGATTTTGAGCATCCAGTTCGTCCAAGTCTGTGATGACAACAGCTTGGGTGCTGCTAACGGCTTTACGAAACAATTCCTTTACAGTCGAGGTGCATGCTTTCGGAGTGGTACTTGGCATGGCCTGGTACTCGTTGTCCAGATTTATCGGGGGGCCGTAATGCAGCACAATTGGGACTATAATGATTTCTTGCTTTTCTGCTAATTTGATGGCCAAATCCCATTCTTGCAAGACATGATCCACTGCACCAGAAGCTTGATTCCTTTCTTTCATGGAATCTATCGTAAACTATCAGAACCATTAGTCAACTTCGAGGATTAAAATAGATAGAAAAGTACCTGATCAATAAGAAGAAACACCTGACAGCTTTCTTTGAGGGACGTTAGCATCACCGACTTCCAATCATCACCATCTTTTAGGCCATGTTTGTCCATAAACACTTGGGCAGTAAGAGTTTGATTATAGGTACGCACAGAGGTCCTTTCGAGTCTTTCGTAAAAGTGCTCTAAAGCTTTTGCTTTTGACTTTTCTTTGAAAGCGTTCTACAAAAGGTACGCGCATAAACCCTGGTGCGTACAATGTAGATACACTCTACTTACAACTCGATAAGAGAGGAAAAAGTGAAATCGCTTCACATTTGGATCGTCATTGACACCGATAGTAGGATTGGATTTCTCGTCACGATCTCCTTTTTCCACAGAGAGAATAGGACTGGCGGGCTTCTCAGCAAATGCAGTTTTGGCAGTGGTATCATTTTTCTGCAGAAGTTGTGAGACAAGTCCTTTCAAGTCACTCATTTTTTGCGCCCATTCGGGTGTCTGAGGCTCGACGAAAGACAAGTCAACGTACAGCAGTCCAGCCATTATCATTCCCGCTTTGGTGGAAAGCCATGCGTGGCTGTCCAGCCTCACAGGGACCATTGGCTTTCTCGTATCAAATGCAAACATTAATTCACGTTGACAGTTGTCACTGTTCTACAAGGTAAAAATTATTTGGTCAGCGGAGATGAAGTCTTGTCCCTAGCATCTCGAGGATACCTGGTATGCGAGGTCGAGGAAGGGCATATACAAACTCGAATTCACAATGCCGTTTGCCATAGCTATCGAAAGAACCGGTTTAAATAAGGTAGATTGACCCAAATTGGAGAGGGCAATACTCACACTCATAGAGGTTTCCACGCACGTTGTCATCATGAAGCCAGATCGTAAATCCCAATGCTCTCAGCTCTTCCACAACCCTCTGTACGATTAATTGGTTGGTCCACCTAATAGTCGAGGATGTGAACGTCTGTATTTCCATAGGGACATAGCTGATTCATACTGATAAGAAATAAATATATCCCATTTCTTATCGATTCCAGAAACTACTGATAGAAAAGAACGAGGAAGCTTTAACAGACTTGTCGCAGATGGAGACTGCAGAGATAGAAACCTGAAGATACTGCCGCAATCTGGGGATTCGTCGACGGGATACCGATAGGCTTGGGAGGTGTGGTTGGTGGTTTGGGGCGTTTGAACATAGCTCTGCAGCCTCCAAACAACAGTGTAAAGACCACTAATACTAGCGGTCCTCAATTGAAATCGTGTTTCCGGTCCCTTCGCATCTCCTCTATGTGAAAAAAATGTGTCAATCGCTTCGGGCGGAGTTTTCTGCACTTAAAAAGTACCATCATCCTACTGTCTGAACCAGGCTGAGACTTGAACCGACAAATGAAACGCAGAGCCGGATGGAGAGGAGCATCGAGAAGGCTTTTGTAGGCTGTTTCCTACAGCAATTTACGGGCAAAGGCCTGAAACATTAGTACGAGACAATCGGAATCCTGATGTGATCGTCATGCGAGCGATAAAGACTGCCTAGAAAGCAGCTCTCGTACTTTCAGAGGGAACAGACTTAATACTGGTGACACCACACACTGCGTGTCTCACAGCGATGGAAGCAAGAAACGAAAATCCAACCGTGACGCAAACGAGCAGACGTGGGTGGATTGTTGTCAAGAAGGAATATCGCCTCATACTCAAAATGCTTAGCTTTGGATCTTGCTAAACTCGAGAAAGAAAAGAAGGGAATTATTCCAAAAATGACGCAAAATGAAAATGCAGGACACAGATAAATCAAACAACCAATGTCATTTATCAGCGATGGTACTCAATGCTCATATGAAGAAATTGCGATTGTATTGCCATGACATTGATCATCGGAGTCCTACATCGTGAATCAATGATGAAGTGGAGGTACAAGTGGCGTCAACACAGAAAATACCTTCTGGTGTATTTAGGTGCCAAACATCGCACATAAGATCGGAATTTGCTGCGTTCTTCGAGTGGCAAACGTCCTTCGCTCTCCTCTAGTAGGGCCAATGATCAAAGTCGGTGCAACACCACGTCACTGCTGGATCAATGATCTACGAAGCCAACACATAGACGTTGCTGGGAGCAAAGACCTGGTCTCTTCTTGCCATATATTATTCGTAGAGCTGCATAGTTACCTTCTTCATATACCAAATACCGTAATATACCTCTTCCTCTTCTCTTAAGCTAACAGGACGACTTGAATTTGTTGAAGCAGCGTTTGGAACGACCACACCAGGCCGTAAAAGGGCTAGGGAGGTATCGATGAAGTAGTTTTGAGACATATAAATTCTGAGGAATCTGTGAGAATTCTTGGCCTGTTGCTCTTGGATTTGCAGAATTTCGGAGGTGAGCTTTTCAAGTATAGGCAAAGATGCATACCTCCAATGGGATTTGGATGTTACTTGTGACCATATTATTCTTACAGTGATCCGTTATCTATTAAAACTCTTGTATTGGATCTACATTAACTTGTGCTCTTTTTGGACAATCAACATTAAAATCTTGCGTGCAAACTAAACACCGTTACTAACCAATCTCCAAGTGCCCATAGTATACCAATCAAGTCGGTGCGATTGGAGGTCTCTGTCTGCTGCCTCGTGGATTTCGACCATCTTGAAGGTGAGCTTCATTGCTGAAAGCGAAGCTACATATCTTTGATGATATTGGAGTGGCATCAATTAGTTACATGACGCACAAAATGGCAAATTTTATAGTTATATTCTTTGGTGCATCTTGGCCAATGGTTCCTCTGCTCTGGACATTGCTGGGGACCAAACATCTCTGCTGACCAATATTCAGTATTTAATAGGTTGAGATATATCAATATCTAGTATTACAGACCATAACACAAAACAGCTATAGCTACAACTGCCTCTCTCTCTCTGCCCTTCGTAGTGCTAGATGGCATTGTAGAGCATACAGACCAAAACACATTGTGCTCAACAGCTCCAATGTCAAAGGACTGGAATCTGCCTACCATTAGGAAGCTTTATCTGACCGTTAAGACCCACGTTGATGGCTTTTTGATATCCTTTGTCAAGTGCATGCCCCAAGCACCCTCGTCTTCCAGCACATTGTAAAGCCAAAACCCATTGATTTATACCAAAAATCTCATTGCGCAATACATGGCTACCTGAGCTGGAAAGTGCTTGTCAGTTTATAGGAAAAGTCTACTATTATCTACTGTAAATTTGAAGGGCTCTCGAAATTAGGACCGACCAGCTCGCATTATTGGACTCGCTAGAGGAGTTGACGCTGCACGCCGCCTCGAGAATGCAACTTTTAGATACTCTCTCAGTCTCTCCTGAAGAATGGGCTCGTTTTGCTGTCAATCATCCCAAGGTACACACACTGGAGTTACAATGTCCACCGCCATCAGACATCCCACCTACAGCAGGAATAAATGCAGCTATGAAAAGATGGAGTCTTTCTAGGTTTACAAGTAAATGGGACGGTGGATTGGATGCTGGCGGATAGGTGTCACTGGTGCAGGACAGCAAGGATTCATTGCGTAGTCTAGAGTTAAATCGTAATCGGGCCGTCATATCATGTGCTGAACATGGCTCTTTCACCAGGCTAACCAGTGTATCAGTGCATTTTAGTGCCTTACCTGTAGGCTTTCTTGAATCTTTGGAGGGATGTCACTTGGAGGGTTTAAAACTGGATTTTTGCGACGGAGTGGTGGCTCCAGGTAGCCCCATAGTAGCTCATTCTGACTCTAATTATGAATACTACCTGAATTTTTGAGTAGGTCTTGGGAGGTTGTTTGCAAATTCCTCCACCACCTGAAGACTTTGGTAGTAGTAGCCCAGCGCGACGCCGCCCTTGTGGCGCACTCCGTATTTCTCCACAGCAATTTTCCCGTTTTGATCTCATTGTCTTTATCCGATCAAGATGCAATGACAGGAGGCTTCTTGGCTAGAGAAAATCCTTGGACGAGTCACCTCAACGACTCTCTATGTAGAACAACAAGTCGGCTTACAGAGAGGTTACGGAGCTCTGCCCACCCTTCTGCCAAATCGAAAGGATATTAGCTTCGTTTCAACAAATGGGTTGGATCTTACCGAATAACACTTGGGTAAACTCGCTAGGTTGCCTCAGCTACATTCTACAACCTGCCAGAACGTGACAAGAAACCTATATAGTAGTGCATTATTGTTAGCCATGTCATTCAGGGACTCAAATTCTCCAGCTCTAGTACTAAACCGGACCGCCACAGTGTTGGACCTATTACTGAAAATCTCACGCTAATCAAACAATACAAGCCACACGATTACGTGAAAGGATATCTACTGCTACAGGCAGCAAACTGTTTATTGGTAATGGTTGGATTTGTCGCACCGCGTCTAGAACAGCATGAAGCGATATATAAGATTGGCTTCAGCGGTCTAGTAAATTGTATACAGGTACGCAATAATAATGAAAAATGAATAGAAACACGATTTGCCAAAGCACATCCAAACATAAAAGAACTGACTCTTCCCTCGAACTGTGACTTATCGAATGTGAATGAAACTACAAGCGATTGGAGCCTCATTGAATTCGACACGGGTACTGCCATTGACGGGCCGGTGTGGACTTCATTGTTAAAGGGCAGCATAGGGTCGCTACGGAGCATTAGCCTAAATCACTCCCGAGCTCCCGTCGCCTTTGTCGCCCATGGTGCCTTCACCAATCTAACTAGTGTAAACGCGAAATACAGCACATTCCCAGCAGGTTTCCTCCAATCCTTACGAGGAGGTTAGAGGAATAGCTGCACGAGGAAGGCAAGTTTTGCTATCTCTGTATTAAAATAAAATGCCAATTCGATCATCGAATTAGACCTAGAGAGCCTAGTGGTCAAGTCTGCTGCTTCTCTAAACACGTTGAGATGGGTTTTAAGTGAACGGGTACTTACACAGCCTGTGTTTATTGAAAAAGAGTTTGCTGCCTTGACAGACTTCACCATATCTGATAATGATGCTGGTAAAGGGGGTCTCCTCTTCAGGAAGCCTTTGAGGGGCGTCACCAGGTTGGCGCTTTCGGTAAAACGACGTGTTGGCCAGATAGATTATGGAGCTCTTGCCACCGTCTTTCCGAATTTAGAACATGCGAGAATCGAGGCCAACAATAATCTGAATTTGACTGATGAACATATGGGTAAATTAATAGTTAGGTTGCCAAAGCTCAGGACTTTGGACTGCTATTCATGGAGCGGACACTGCATGCCGGTCTTGTTCGGTAATACCTTGATAACGCTGATCTCATCACGAGGGCCAGACTCTCAGAGCCTGTTACTTGACGGGAATGGAACTCTCCTGTTTCTAGGCAAGATCACTGATGGGCTGTCAGAAGAATCAGAGGACGCAAATGAAGAGTTAGTTAGAACGTGTCGCTACCGCCACGAACGGCAATCGATGAGTCTTGGCTGGACATGTCGACCGGCGAATGAGGTTTGGTAGTAAGGCTGACAACAGGCAACAGGCGCAGACAGCCGCGGCTAGCATCATATTACAACGTAGAATATTGCGAAATGTTATAAACTGAACTGTTGGACAATAATGACTGGGATATGAATGCACGCACGTGTCGTTGGTTTCGTTACATCAACATAGTTGTCAGCCAAACGCCAAACAATTACATAAAATCAATAAAATGAATACATGCAACGTGTGTTTTTTAAGTAGTCTCTCCCCTTCGGCGTCCTTTGCAACAAAACGCATCATTACAAATTCCAGCAACCCCACTTCCAAATCCCGTAGAGAGCTTAAATGGACACTAAGCAATCCCAACAGCCTAAACCCGAGGACTCTGAACTTGCCTCTGGTCTAGATCAGCAAGACGAGGATGGTGAAATGTTTTGTGATGAAGAATCCGGTGTCTGTGAATGGGTACCTAAATCTAAAGCAGGCAACAGCAATAAGCCGAAACTGGCTCCTGGAGTCATAATAGATCTGAAGACGGGGCTGCCTATTGATTTGGCTGGTCTGGGGGCCAAAAAATCGTCGACATCAGGAAATACAGAAGTGAAGAAGAGTGGTAGTGATACTGAAGGAAACAAGCTATAGATACGGAGTCTGGTATAGTTTCGTAATACTTATAGTTGGTCTACATCATCTAGTTTCATTTGGTACTCATAAACCCACGAATTTGCAAATGTATAACGGTTCTATATATATTTCTTTCAGATTCACATATCAAAAAAGATCTGTACACAACCAAGCAGTACAAAAGATCCCACCTCCTTCTCTTATAGCTCGTCTACTATATGCCTTATGATTTACCAGTACGTGTTTTCTTGTTTGGTGGTTCAGCTGCGACTTTGCCTTTTCTTGCAGCTTCCAACTTTTGTCTTATTGCCAAGAATTCTGCTTCGGAAGGTTCAGCTCTGTTCGTTGTTGTTGTTGGTGATTTGTTGGTTGCTGCTGCTTCCGTTGTTGCCGTAGTAGTGGCCTCGTTTTCATCTTCTTCAATAAAGTTATCATCGTCATCTGCTAATTCATCAGCTTCCTCTTCTTCTTCGGATGCAGCTTTACGTTTCTTGGAAAGCGCAGCTGATTCTTCATCTTCTTCTTCCTATTTTGGGAGGAAGTTCAGCTAAGCACAAAAAACACTTCTAATGCAATGATTTCATACCTCATTGGTTTCTTCCTCCTCTTCTACGTCACCCGATGGCTCTTCTTCATCTTCCTATTCATGGAAAGTTGTATCAGCCGAAAAGAAGCGAAAAGCCCTTCAACGAAATACCAATAACTTACACCCTCAGTTCCTTCATCGCCGCCCTCATCACCACCATCAGCTTGTCCGCTAGCCTCATTACCCTCTTCCATCTCTTCATCTTCCCAATCTTCCTCCTCCTCATCCACTTCAGAATCTTCGTCTCCCAAATCCTCTTCATCGTCAGCCTTTTCTTCCTTGCCCTTTGCTCGAGTGGATGGTTTGGCATCACTGGTATGTCCAACCAATCCACCTCGGCTATTATTGCTCGACTTGGACGCGCCCTTGTTGTTTGCTTTTTTACTATTACTACCGCTGCTACCAGCATTACCACCATATTTCTGTTCTAATCTAGCAACCAAATCATTCATTCGATTGGCATTCCGAGCAGTCAGCATTTTCTGTAAATCGCCATCAGAATTATTCTTGAGATCGAGTTCCTTGCGAAGCCTTTCAGCAGCCTTTGCTTCTTTTGCAGCTTCCTTTTTACGATTTACTGCAGCTTTTGGGTCGAGCTTAAAAGCCTTGTAGCGTTCTACTTGTTTGGATTTGATTGCTTGTTCGATAATGTTTCTGAAGCGGTCTTCGTCATCAATGGCGTTGGCGAGCATGACGTTTTCGAGAATAAAGTCCATGGATCCTTCTGATTCCGTGTATGCTTTTAGTATGTCTTGTTTTTCTTCGTCGGATTCTGGAAATGCGGAGGGATATAATATGAGCTGTGGTTGCGAAGGCCTTGCAAGCGAAAAAGGCACCAAGTATTGACATACCCTTGTATTGCTGTGCAAACTCCTCAATCCTTTCCTTGGTGACCATACCAGCCCACAACTCTTTATAGAATGCATCCCAAGCATCAAAGTCTCCTCCATCAGGGAAGTGTACAGAACCATCATCAGCTTCACCTGTGTCATCATATCGTTTACGCTTGACTTGATCCGACAATATAGCATAAGCAGCTACGATTTTCTGGAATTTTATAGTGACTTCTTCTCGTTCTTGGTCGGTTTTGGTTTGCACCTTGTCTGGGTGAAACTGTAATGCTAGTTTGCGATATGATTGTTTGATTTGATCCTGTTTTGAATGATAGGTGGGAGTTAAGATGATGAAATCAAGGTTATAATGATTCTGAATATAAATTGGTATTCGTTATAGGGCAGATCTCTGGTCTTTCCTCTCGCAATCGGCGAAAACAAAATACACAAAACAAAACTTGCCTGAGTAGCGGTCGATTCAACACTCAGAGCAGTATACAGAGAATCGTTTTCCATTGCTGAAGCCTTCTTTGAGGTTGAGGCGGCCTTGGGCCGAGCTGCTTTGGTCATCGTATTGCTTCTCTTGTTGAAAACTGCGCAGTGGATGGAGAATGGTTTGGTCGAGTGAGAATTCTTGGGACAAGACGCGTCAAAGGCAGATAATCACGTGCTCTAGTAATATACATTATACATCAAAGACGGGCACAATGCGACTGCATGACTATGTTGTATGTTGTTGTAATGTAATGATGAAAAATGCTGAAGCTAATAACACTGCTTTATAATACAAAGTTTACAATAAAAACCGTCCTTCTGTTGTCCTACTATACATATTTACCCTTCAGACTCGATATCAGAGTCAAGCTGCTGGTCAAATTCAGCGTTGGCTTGTACTATGGCATCCGAATCTACTACTACCAAGTTCTTGCTGACGACCTCTTCGTCTTCTGCTTCTTCAGCTACTGGTGCTATTATCGGTTCTACAGATGTGACTCGAGACAATCGTCTCAGTTCAATAGCATCAAGCAACGTCGATTTACGAGACGTACTACGAGTAACACCAGTAGATGACGCTGGTGTTGTCGGTCGATCCATTACCGGCACGACAGCTTCTTGATCCTCATCAACTACCTCTTCAACCTCATCACTATTCTCCAAATCCAGCAATTCAATCTCGACAGCAAACGTATCATCAAATCGTTTCGAGTACTTGTCTTTATGTGCACCATCTACTTCCCACTTGCGTAGTACTAGACGATGCATGTTGGGTTCTTGTTTGCTATCTGCGGGAGGGATGAAGGCCGTGTTGAACCAGACTCGGCACATTTTGATGGTTCGAAGTGTATCACAGTGGAAGAATTCTATCTTGACGTCACCGCATAGAGGGATTACACTGCCTGGAGTGATTCGGATGGAGCCTGGTGTTTTGGAGACACGCTAAACGAGTGGGGTGTGAGCGAGAGAACAAACCAACATTATCAAACCAAATGGCATCTTACAGTGCTCGAGTTCAAAGTATACACTACGGTATGCCTGATAGTAATCATAGTCAAGGGATCTATTATGATGTAACGTCAGTGATTCAGCTGTACTGTCTCTTTTTTCCGCTGCAAGGTCTTACGTGGATGCATACTGGAGAAATGAGGTATGGTGTGCAACACAATGGATTTGAGGAAGAGTGTCTTGGTAGCATACTTCCAGCCATTACGTATCAAGGCATCACAATAATGTACATATCGGACTTGTGAAGGTATTGTGACTCCCTATTATGCATTTGTTAGATGTTAAGCAAAGAAAGTTACCCTGATGATACCGCAATTCTTTTGAAAACCTTCTGATTCCTCGTCCTAGCAGCTCCATAAAACCTTATAGCTTCTTCCGCATTCTTTGCCAGCCCAATAGAGAGTAAGTATGCACAGACCATAACACCCGTTCGACCTTTGCCAGCTTTACAATGCACCACCGCGACATTCTTTTCATGAACCGACAACCATGTCCTCACATCATTAACAAACGGCTGAAAGATCTCAATCGGTGGTGGATTGTGATCGTCAAAGGGGTAGTGTGCGATAGGAGCAGATGGAAACCGAGACGACGGATAGCATTGTTCAGAGCATAGATTGTATATCTTGTATCGATTTGCATGTTTCAAGTCCAAGAATCTGTTGCAAGTACGAGATTAATGGGAGAGCTCAAGGTGAAGATCGCATCAAAGATGAAACAGTCCGAATGTCTGACCTTCTGACTTCACCAATGGGATTGCGATACAGGGCATCCATTCTCTCGGCTGGAGCTCCCATAGCAATGACATTGTCCGTTATATCTGTAATACACGAGGGCGAAATGTTAGATCTTCTGTTCATGCGCAATGCAAGTTTTCAAAATCAAAGCTTTTTACATGTCAGATCAAGATTGAAGCCATCGGCTTCGTCTACAAAGCGTCTCTTTTGTAACGAGACAGCAGCTCTCAACGGATTGAATAGCGCATTCATGCTGTCCTGCGCAATCTCAAAGATGTTTTGCTTTGGAGGTTGGAAAGTTGCGGCAGGCAGTTTCAAAGTCTCAGAAGTGTTTCTGATACGAAGACTCGTGTATTCACGCGTCCAATATGGATATTTAAGGCTACCGTGCTGTATAGTCTTGTGTCGTGACTGTGAAGTTCAATGCAACGCCTGCATGTGATTGACTATTGAACAATAGACAGAGGCAAAGACTTTCGACAACGTAAGGCTGTTTGGTTGACGGGTACGCATACGGATACTTTCGTCTAAATCACGTAAGTGCATCATCACCAGTGTCCGGTGTGATTGAATACTTTGTTAAAAAACGGAATGGTCGCTGACTTGTTTTGCAATCAACCAGCGCAGCCTGAACCAGCCGATAAATCTATTTCTACGTGAAATTCGAGGAAGCAGTCGCTCTGTTACTTCGGCAAAGGACAAGATTGTTGGACGAGTCAAACGTTGCCACGACATTTCGATAACGATCAACGTTGACAGCACCCAGTTGATCAAGGAACAAACCGCGTTGATTATTTTCGCTTGATCACCATTCATTCATCAGACATTAGATCTCAGACTGGTATGTGGGTGCATAGTTTGGAACTTCCGTCCAAACCACACGATCGGCTCAACCCGTCGAGTATACTAGTACTAGTACTCTACCATGTCTGATGACGGAACTAGACGTATCTTAGTAGCAATAGCTGCTACAGGTGCCGTCATCGCTGCTTCTTACGGTTTCGCTCGCTTTTACTATGCGTAAGTATGGCGGTTCGCCGAACACGTAAATGCAAGCATTAGATATGAATTCAAGCGTTTGATGGTCACTTTTATACTCGCTTCAACTATTGATGGTAAATTCAAACCATATTCAAACAATAGAGACCACGCTTTGGGAACTCGAAACCGCAAAAACGACAAAACGGTGACGATGGTACCTGGTGCAGTCCCAATATGGGGACATTTTCCCGTGCAGATCAACACATTTAACAAGAGATTGGAATGGAGATACGAACTGTACAAGGATTTTGGGTTGAAGCCCCTTTACGTCAATTCTCCAAATCGAAGTGTGAGTAGAAGTTAGCCGGTTGAAGCATCCACCGTGATTATCGCGAAATTTTTCCATAAGGCAGCCGTAACTTAGCTGTTCTAGGCTATTATCACTTTCGACTGGCGGGATGTTGAGGTTTGTCATGCGAAGTTGTGCATCTAGGGGGGTTTTTCCATCCTTTCTTTTGACTGTTAGTCTCTTTTCTAGCATGTGATGAAGGATCCGTACAAGTACATAAAAGGACCGGGCGGATCTATATTATTTTATGAATTCCTTGGTCATGGCATCTTTACTTCTGATGGTGACGCCTGGTAAGATATATTAGCTATACGTGAGTCGTATTTAGTGTTCACTTTTTTTGCATACCAACACTCCATTAGGAAGGTGCAACGAAAGACTGCTTCAAATTTATTCAACATCAAGAACTTCAGAGACGAATTCTGTCCTATCTTCGAAGAGGAATCCAAACTACTTACGCAACATGTCGAGAATGCAAGACAGGCTGGTGCCATTTTGGATTTACAAGATCTGTTATTGAAGTCTACAATGTATGTGATTGAAAGTTGTGTCTGAGACGTCATTCGAAGAATTCGGTTATTGAGTGGTTTTTTCTTAGTGATTCCTTTGCGCTATTGGCAATGGGAGCTTCTGTTGGAGCTATGAAAGTCACGGGAGAAGTGAAGGATGGAATCTACTCACTTCCCGAAGTCGATTTCATGACTGTATGAAAGTTTAATAGTCGCTCTTTTTTGCAAGATTCTGACCTGCGTCAATTTTCAACAGGCGTTTGACAAATTGAATGAACTATGTATCGGTCGCATCTTTACGCCAATGTACGGTCCATTTCAGTGTAGTCGTCTCTCGGACAAAAAACCAGATTGCCTAAGGTCTCAGCATTTCTTAGGTGGAAGATCACCCAACGCATCAACGGCGGATACAACACCATTCAAGGGTACAAGAAGACTGTTGATGATTTCTGCTTACGAGTCCTTGCTGAAAAGAAGGCACAGCGAAGTCAGCCTACACAGACTAAACGAAGAATGGACTTGTTGGATCTGTTTTTGGAAAATGTGCAAGCGGATGGTGCTGATCTGAGTGATGAGTATCTGAGAGATGTTATTATGAAGTACGTTTCTTCGATTTGAAGTGTCGACCTTTGTTTGCATGCGCGAAAAGATTTGCTTGCGGTGGTCGTAGGGCACTATCTGACTTTTTCGTCTACTCCGTATTGTAGCTTCATCATCGCAGGCCGTGACACTACAGCCCAAACGCTCTCATGGGCATTCTGGAGACTCGCTCAATCTCCCGAAACCATGAAAACACTACGAGAGGAAGTTCGTCAAGTGCTTGGGGACGGGCCGTGTACTTATGAGCACTTGAAGGATTTGAAGTTTGCTAATGCTGTTTTCCTTGAAGTAAGAACCGCTGTTTTTCCCCTCTCCTTTTCACGTGTGACAGTAGGTCACTCTATTCACTAGGCGTTAAGATTGGATTGCAATGTGCCCACAGCGCGACGTATGGCTACGGAAGATGATTACTTGCCTTCTGGTGCTAAAGTGTATAAGGGTGATTTCATTGAATGGAGTTCGTATGTTATGGGGAAGGAGACAGAGTTGTGGGGCGATGATGCTTTGGAATTCAAGCCTTCTAGGTAATGTCTTTCGCTATTTTTGGCAGGAAAATAACGGTGTTCTCAGAGTGTGACCAAAACGTTTGTTTTCAGATGGATTGATCAGGAAGGTCGACTCGTCAAGATCAATCAGTTCAAGTATCCAGTATTCAACTGTGGACCACGAATTTGGTCAGTAACATGTGACTTCTTTCCACGTGCTCCGCTTATTTCGGCTTGAGTTGGAACCTAAGACGTTCAATCGAACCATAGTCTTGGCATGAACATGGCGCAACAAGAAGGCATGATATTCATGTGTGCCATTGTTCAAAGATATAATCTTGAGCTGGTCGGTGAAGATGATCCAAAGAAATGGGTGAGTGTATCTGCCCATACAGCTTCTTGATAGTGTTACTCTTTTCTCCGTTCAACAGTGTATGTGAATTACGTGCAGCGACTAACATGCGCTGACTCTTCTGCATCAGGGTGTCTGGAGTGAAGATCCAGCCAAGAGACAAGGCCGATATAACGTTGGTACGCATTGTCGAGAACGTTCTTCGTTAGAACAGCTGAGAAACAGCTCACACCACCACTGTCTCCTGCTTTCAACTAGCTGCATCACTTGGAATGCGCCATGCAGTGCACTTCAAAGTCAACTTGTGGAAGGATTGAAGATGGATTGTTTGTAAAGGCGCAAAGAGGAATTACTTTGGGTTGGCCGGACAGTACGGAAATTTGCGGTGGTAATGTGTATTGCTTCTCAGGATAAAAGATTTTAATATGGAGCTGGAAGTAGCACTGAACTATTGAACTGGTGTGTGATTTCGCAACATGCCGATGATACGAGGTTCCAAAGGGAGGCATGTATTTAGCGCCATCAATGATAACATTGCAAATCATGTTTGCATCCTCGTCAGAAATCGTATTGAACTGTAGTAACTCTACCAAGTTCTCGAACACTACATCGTTTGCAACCACCACCAGGCCTTGAAGGAGTGAGATTACAGTCCACGCAGTAGATCCCGGACTTTTAAAATCATATTAAGCCGTCGCGGTGAGAGTTCCTTGTCTGCTGCCTCTTGGATTATTTCAATCATTTTTAAAGTGGTAAAGGCGAAGCTCTTTTCGTGGACGAGATTGCAGGGTCATCAAGTAGCAATTTAATTACTTAAATTATGCAGCTCATATGTTCAATTCAGCAAACATCTTCATTGCTGCTTCCTTGAGCTCTGAACCTCAACATCAACCATTGTTTTGGACAAAGGATTGGTGTGTTGTTGACCAACCTCATTTGCAATGGTTTGAATCACCTCAGGTAGTTAAAAAGACTAAAAAGCCAGTGGGCGCTAAACAGTCGATTCATGTGGCTTGTACTCCTCTCCTGTTGCCAGTGTTTGTGCTGGATGGCATATTAAAGCATACCAGCAGCAAGACCTTATTTTCACCAGCTCTGGTATCAAAAGATTGGAATACGGCAGCAATCAAGAAGCTGTATCAGGATGTCAGCACATAATGTTCTAGTATAGAGAAATCATTGAAGCGCATTCTTGAACCACACTTCTCCAGTGAATCGACATATGCGCAAGGTGCCTTACAACACGTCAAGAGTCTTCGAGAATTTTGACGAACAGCTGGACTACGGAACGATACCAACGGTGCTGCAGGTTGGCACGGAATGCTCCTATCAGGACGAAATATAGGTTTGACGGATGTGCATGTTGGTAAACTTGTAGTAGGTCTCTCAGAACTCGAATCTGTACAATGCCCAGCCATCAATCGAACTACTCCTACAATCTTGTCTGGTAACGCTTTGATGTCACTGGTCTCAGTACGCCCTGCAACATCTTCATCATTGAAACTTGAAGGGACTGGCATGCTCTTGTTTGTTGGAGGTATTGCTTTGGGATTGTCAAATGATTTGGAGGAACAAGACGTTCAACTAGGTGAACGTGTAGAAGAAGCAACAAGTAGCAAACTTTGTATCGGGGATAGTTGGAATTATGTTACAACGAAATAGTCAAGAAGGTATGAACCTTAGATCATGTAGAATGCGCCTGCAAATAGACAATGAATATCCTTCACCACTTTGAAACGACAACCAGCCGGGAACAGTGTGAGATTAGGCTTGGTAAACGTTGAAGGAGCAGGCTTAATAGCGAATCTTTGAAAAAACAGGCTTCACCATATATAGATGGATGCAGAGTAAAGTCCTGTATATGAAGTCCTGTTCTTTAATCGTTTGCTGCAACGCGAAATGTGATATGATTAGTTAGAAGGCGTAAAAGGTGTTGAATTTGCAGTGCGTACCCGAGATCACGTCCAACAATATATAGATAATAGATAACTAAAAACTAAAAGAAGGTACTGCCTCTTAGCTTGCCACGTACTATATACCACGTTGTGGCTGAAAAACGTGCCGAGCAAAAGAGGAGGAGAAATAGATGTGCGTCTTCCGCAAATCACACACTCTATTTTTCGTTTGTCACAACATCTTGCTAGACAACGCAACCAAACCCAACTAAGCTCACATTCGCTAGCTCTTGCTACTCTTTAGAAGCCAGTACCAGTCTTGGAGGTAAGTTCTCCGAGTATGTTTCTTGCTCTGATGGACATTGCAAAAAAAGATGAATCAGCTCACATGTGTCAGTTATAGGCAAAGATGTCAAGCTCAAACGACCAGGCCAAACGTGCATTGGCTGTAGTAGCTGCTACCGCTGCTTCCCTGGTTGTGGGTTATGGACTAGTTCGTCTCTACTATGCGTACGTTAGATCTCCAATCTGTCCCCACGATCTTTGCATTCTTGTTATGTTGTTATTCAAACGCTTGTCTCAACTTGACGCTCATTATCTTGCATCATTTTATATCATCTAGTGAGCACGCATGGGGAACTCGAAACCGCAAAGGAGATCAAACTGTTACCATCTTGCCTGGAGCAAAACCAATCTATGGACATTTGCCAATGGTTATCAATAACATTCAAAAGAGATTGGAATGGAGATATGAGCTGTACAAGGAGTATGGCTTGAAGCCTCTATTTGTTAGTACTATTAACCGAAATGTAAGCAAATTGCGATGGGACCTAGGTTCGTTTTCTCTGACTTGGATTTCGTTCCTATATAGGTGATTATGACTTTTGACTGGCGAGATGTCGAGTACGTGCCATTGTCAATGTGTTATCTCTTTTTTTGTCGGATATCCACTGACTCACCAACACACCCTCAAATCAGACACGTCATGAAAGATCCATACAAGTACATCAAGGGCGGCATTGGTGAGTATAGAGTATTTCCATTGGCACCATCCCAGATTCCAATAACGGCATGCTTTGGTATATAAGGGTCGGTCTTCTTTTACGAATTCCTTGGTCACGGTATCTTTGTTTCCGATGGTGACGACTGGTAAGACTTTCCTCCCTCCTCACTACCGCAATAGAGTTGAAAACCACGACGATTCTCATCACATGCATCGCTCGTTTGTAGGAAGATTCAACGAAAGACAGCTTCAAACATCTTCAACATCAAAAACTTCCGAGACGAATTCTGTCCCATTTTCGAAGAAGAATCTAAACTACTTGTGTCACATATCGAGAATGCTAGACAAGCTGGTGCTATTTTTGATTTGCAAGATATCTTGTTGAAGTCTACAATGTAAGACTGAAAAGTACTAACGGCCTTTTGCTTGCAGAATGACTCTCTTACCCTTTATCTGCATAGTGATTCATTCGCACTACTGGCCATGGGAACATCAGTGGGTGCTATGAAAGTCAAGGGTGAAGTTCACGATGGACTGTACAGTTTGCCCGAAGTCACATTCATGACTGTAAGTTCAAGCACTTTCATCTTTTTCGCCTGTAAGAAAGAGCCTTATGTTAATTTAACTTAGGCATTCGACAAACTGAACGAGCTATGCATTTCTCGCGGCATTGACCCAATGTAAGAAACCGGGAAGCCCGTTGTACTCCTCACGCAAAAAACACAGCATGTAATAACGTGAATTCTGATAGGTGGAAGGTCACTCAGCGCCTCAACGGCAGATACGATATCATTCAAGGATACAAGAAAACCGTAGACGATTTCTGTCTCCGTGTCATTGCTGAAAAGAAGGCACAAAGGAATAAACCAACACAAGTCAAGAGACGAATGGATTTGTTAGACTTCTTCTTTGATAATGTGCAAGCCGATGGTGCTGATTTGAGCGATGAGTATTTGAGAGATGTTATTATGAAGTATGTCTCTTATACTTGTTATCTTCTATTGTTTGGTTGCAAATGCAAAGAACCGTATACTTCATATCGTCAGGTCACATTTACTGACTGATTTCTCGCCTCCCTTGTAGCTTCATCATCGCAGGCCGTGATACAACGGCCCAAACACTCTCATGGGCATTCTGGCGACTCGCCAAAGCACCAGAAATAATGAAACAATTACGTGAAGAAATTCGTCAAGTGCTTGGCGATGGTCCTTGCAGCTACGAGCATTTGAAGGATTTGAAGTTTGCTAATGCTGTCTTCCTTGAAGTAAGTTTCGCATCTTCTTGTAACTAAATACAATTGCCTTACGTTTCGTTTTTTTTCTCAGGCCTTACGATTGGATTGCAACGTCCCCACATCACGAAAGATGGCTACTGAAGACGATTACTTGCCATCTGGTGCTAAAGTATACAAGGGTGACTTTGTTGAATGGAGTTCGTATGTTATGGGTAAAGAGACAGAATTGTGGGGTGATGACGCCATGGAGTTCAAGCCTTCTCGGTGAGTAAATGGTTTTTTTCTTTTGGTTTGAACGTGACTTGAGACTCTGACCAACGATATGTGGTTTAGATGGATCGACCAAGAAGGTCGTCTGGTCAAGATAAACCAGTACAAGTACCCACAGTTTAACTGTGGCCCACGTATTTGGTTAGTAAAGCAGGATCCTTTTGGTTTGGGGTCGCTTTCTGTTGCTGGAATTTCATCATCTCACTCTTATCACTCCTATTCTGTTACAGTCTCGGAATGAACATGGCCCAACAAGAAGGAATGATATTCATGTGCGCAATCGTTCAAAGGTATAACCTTGAACTTGTGGGTGAAGATGATCCAAAGAAATGGGTGAGTGTAACATAGGAGCCGGGACTTATTGCCATTTTTTCCACTGTCTTGAATACTAACGACGTTTTCATAGGGTGTATGGAATGAAGATCCAGCCAAGAGACAAGGACGTTACAACATTGGTATGTATGATCGCATTGGAACATCTCCGTTTTTTCATGCGTGATCATACATTCTCGCCTCACACCTCTGTTCTTCGACACATAGCTGCATCACTTGGAATGAGACACGCAGTGCATTTCAAAGTCAATTTGTGGAAGGATTAAGGGCTTCTTCAGTGGATTGAATGATGTTTGTTGTTCGTGTTTGGTTGTTGGTGGATCATGGTCTGAATCTGTTGTGTAATTCTTAAGAGTGCAAGTATAACAAGAGTGTTGTTGAGAAAAAGAAAATAGAACAATCTTAGAGAAGATCTCACTATCGCATGTCTTTTTCGTGTTTCAGCTATGCTATCTTGATTGAATCTGGAGGACTATTGTTTACGGATGGGCTTACCCTCGCTCTCAAGTTTCATTCTTATAGGTGATTAGGCTGCAGACTGGAGAGACGTCGAGGGTGAGATCATGCACTTTCTTGGCTGAGTCCGGGAATTCGATTCTTACATGGCATGAATTACCGGGTGCTGGTATCCATCGTCAAAACGTCGGTAAGCCTGGATTTCTTGTACTTTTGCGAACACAACCACAAAAAGGCACTACATTTATCACTGATACTGTTTCTGTAGTGAAGTTTCCGCGAACTGTCAGCTTTTAACAAGCCAAACTGCTGGGTTCATCCATTAAGTTCATATGAGACTGAGATGCGGGTTGATGATGCTTTGGAACGCAAACCTTCAAGATGGATAGAGAAGGCTTGTTTTGGTGAAAGGAGTGTTGCTACTCAGACGGATTTCGTTTATGTCGAATGGTCAAAACGTTAACGGGTCAAGAAACACCAGTACACGCATTCATAAACCAGTGTGGACCCATAAAATGTGTTGGTAAAACGTCATTCCAAGATTTTATCCCACTTTTTGTTTTGCTCGAGTTTCAGTGTCTGACAATATTGCATTTTCACCTACATTGGTCTGGGAGTGAACGCACTCGTTGCCTCGCAAGAAAAAGTACAGCCACACAATAGGAAACATCCTTTTTAGATGGACGATATCTCACCACATAAACGCAAACTTAGATGTGATCCAAGGACACAAGAAGACGATCTCGAGTCACGAGTCATCGCTGGAACAAACAGCACAACGGAATCAAACCAGGACGAGTCAAGAGACGACTACATTTATCAGCTTTCCTTCTTGACGACGTGACGAGCTGATGGTTGCTGATTTGAGTGACGAGTATTTTGAGAAGGAGTTTGTTCATAAAGCACGTATTCGCTGGTTTTGCAGGTTATTGTTTTAGGTTGCATGCTCTCGTCGGGGTGTATTGGAATGAGGATCACGTCGAGAGTTAAAGGTAGTTACAACGTTGGGAATGCTGCATTCAAGTTCTGTTTAAACTGCTGTTTTTGCGCTCTCTTCAAAACGCAGCTCACAGTTGTTTCTCAATTGCTGCATTGTGGTATGCGTCATTGCAGATGCACTTCAAAGTGATTTTGTGGAAGGTTTGAAATGTTCCTGGTAATATGGTGACAACGATGTTATCTCGGTTAGCTTTTCAATAGAGATTGTGTGCTCATTAAGACCAAGTTCAACAGAGAGTCTTACAAGTACAATCCACGTTGTTGTTCCAGCCATCAACTATCATGGAGACTTCCGGACAGGGTTTTTTGGCTCCGAACACAGACAGACACCACATGAAATGAAAAATTTGGGCGTTTATTTTTTTATCTTTAACTTCGGTGTACACATTTCATCTTTTTCTTTTAATGGGGGGTAAAGAGTTTTACTGCTTCAAAGACTTGGCAATCTATGAGAGGTGAGAAAAAAATCAGTAAAAATGAAAGCTTGTGAAGCATGATACAAAGAGTTCGTACTTCGTCGGCCTTCTTGTGACTATATTCAGAGACAAACATGAGTTAGTACACAGAGTACAAATAAACCAAAGGTCAAGAAAACTTACGCTTCTTCAATGTCACCAACCATGTAAAAAGCCTACAAAAACAAATGATAATGAGTTTCACAGTTCAGACAAGACGTTCTGAAAATGGTAGTGGCATCATTAGCTCTTTCATCTAATACTTACGGCTTCTGGTAAAAAGTCGTGCTTTCCTAAAAACGAAAAAGAAAACGGAAGTCAGTACAAACAACGGAACGGATTCTATTGTCCACGAACACACCGTCCAAGATTTCCTAAATAGAAGAAAAATTGAATACCCGAACAACAAAAACGGGCATGATGAGGTACTAATATACCTTGAATGATCGGATGGTGTCAGCGAGCTTGACGTATCGACCAGAGTAACCAGTAAAGACTTCAGCGGTTGTGAAGGGTTGAGACATGAATTTCTACATAAGAAAGGATATGGTTGGACAAACACATACACACACGAATTGATGCCTAATCCACCAAAAAACAAAAATTACGACAACAAATTCCAGCACTCATTTACCTGGATCTTACGAGCACGCTCAACAGTCAATTTATCTTCTTCAGACAATTCATCCATACCCAAGATGGCAATAATATCTTGGAGAGACTTGTAGTTTTGCAAGACTTTTTGGACACTGGTAGCGATATCGTAGTGTTCAGCACCGACAATACGGGGGTCGAGAATACGTGATTTTGAATCGAGAGGGTCGACAGCTGGGTAGATACCCAATTCAGCAATACCACGAGACAAGACAGTTGTGGCGTCCAAGTGAGCAAAAGTGGTGGCTGGAGCGGGATCAGTCAAGTCATCGGCTGGTACGTATACGGCCTAGTTCCAGGAATGATGGATGATGGTTAATTGAAGAGCCAAAAGAAAAATGGAGCATAACCGTTCGAGTCTCATTGCAAATCATATTTCCACCGACACAATAACATGATCATCATAAACTTCCGATACTTGCCTGCACGGATGTAATGGAACCCTTCTTGGTGGTGGTAATTCTTTCCTGCATTTGACCCATGTCTGTAGCCAAAGTAGGTTGGTAACCGACAGCAGATGGAATACGACCCAACAAGGCAGACACCTAAAAAAGGAGTAAGTTGAGTGGAATGGAACGTGATGGGTTATGTAAGATGCAACAAAAAAAGGCCATAATTAGGACTTTCTCAAGTGATTATATCACCAGATCTGGACTGATAGCTTTTGTCACAAAGTCATTCGTTCTTTGTGAGCCTCGCCAACATCATCAATGTTTTCCTTTTCTGATCCTCTCTTCCGATCTCACATCACATCCAACAATTCAACAAAGCTTACCTCAGAACCAGCTTGAGTGAATCGGAAAATGTTGTCAATAAAGAGCAACACATCTTGTCCTTCGGCATCTCTGAAGTATTCAGCAACAGTCAATCCAGTCAAAGCGACACGAGCACGAGCACCTGGGGGTTCGTTCATTTGTCCGTAAACCAGAGCAGCTTTACTTCCACCCTCCAGCTTAATAACACCAGCAGTCATCATCTCATGATACAAATCGTTACCCTCACGAGTACGTTCACCGACACCACAGAAAATAGAATAACCACCATGACCCTGTGCGACATTGTTGATCAATTCGGTAATCAAGACGGTTTTACCTACACCGGCACCACCAAATAATCCAATTTTACCACCTTTGGCGAAAGGGGCTAGCAAGTCTATTACTTTGATACCGGTTTCGAGCATTTGTGGGGTTGTGGACTGGTCTACGAATTCTGGAGGGTCTGCGTGGATTGGACGAGAGTGTTTGGCGTTGATGGGACCACGTTCGTCGATTGGTTCACCAATGACGTTCATGATGCGACCAAGACATTCTGGGCCTACTGGGACTGTGATTGGGGCGCCCATGTCCATTACGGGTTGACCACGGACGAGACCTTCGGTACCATCCATAGCGATTGTTCGTACAGTGTTTTCTCTGTGATAGATAGGGTGCATATGAGTGATATGTTCTGTGTAATATATACGCATGTAATATGATATTATGCGAGATATGCCACAATCAGGTATGGCACCAACCAAAAAAAGGAACATTGTCAACCCTTTATGCTCACCCCAAATGTTGAGATACCTCCAATACGAGACGAATGTTGTGGTTTTGGACCTCGAGAGCGTTGAGGATAGGGGGCAAGTTACCCGAGTCGAACTGTACGTCTACAACAGCACCAATGACCGAGCGGACATAACCAGTAGCCTCAGCACTGGAAGTAGCTAATCCTCGAGCTGGTATGGGGACGAAATTGTTAGTGAAATGTGGTATGTAAATATACCCTTTCGTTTGTGTGATGTACAGTGTGCTCTTCATGGAATAACATTTTGCAGCCTTTTTTCACAGCAAATGGGAAATTTTTGATGTCTGGCTGTAGTCAAAGTATGACGCGTTTCATCCATTGTCGATATGGATGGCTGCATCCAGTAGGATACAGGATGCATCCTCTGCTTGATGCCTTGTACAGTCCTCTACCCTCATACACAATTCACTCACACCGGATGAAAAAAGCACTTGCTGTTACTTATGCAGTGTTTATACGTACCAGTCCATTTTGAGGCAGCAGCCCTAGACAGGGCCTTTGCTTGTAGTCTCGAGCTCAATAAGCTCCTGGCAAACATGATGGTATACTAGCTTCCTCTCTAGTTTGGTAGGGGCAAGACAAAAAAGTTTGTACTGAAAGTCGGAGGGTGTGTTGCATGATTTGGTAGATAGAGAACAAGATAGAGAACGTGCTATATGCCTCCATACATACTTTATTTGTGATATGGGTTGCTTTTGATTAGTCCTGGTGGCTGAATGTACGCGTATTCTACACAACGATGCAAATGTGGTGGTGGACGTGATTCTACATCGCTAGTGTCGAACTTAACACGGTAGAGCCATGCAGGAGCGTGATAATATAGTATATACGTTGATACTACACGTTCCAATCACATCTTCGCTGGCCCTACACCATCTTCATCCTCACTCCCAAAAAACACACAGCAGTCAAAGCTCCGACGAGTTGCATCAGACAGTCTAGTATACCATAATGTTGCGAGTAGCCGCCACATCCATCGCCCGAAGGGCCGCATTCAACAGGATACAATGTAGGTCATCATACTATATGTTTGGATGCACTGGCATAACAAACTACCAAACATATTTTTCACCATCATCATCCCTAACACCTTTCCCCCAATAGTATCCAAAATGGCAACTGAAACAGCCCCCACAACCGCACCCGCTGCTGGCAAGCTCCTCCTAAACTTTGCCGTCCCTCATACCACTCTCCTCAAAAATGTCGAAATCACCCAAGTCAACATCACATCCAGTGAAGGGGACATGGGTATCCTCGCTGACCACGTACCAATGATTGCCCAATTGGCTCCCGGTATCGTCGAGATCTTTCAGGGCGCTGACAAGACGAAAAAGTTTTTTGGTATGTAATAGACTAGTAGTGGATGTTGTGTACAGCGATGTTGGATTGTGGATTGTACAATGCATTGTGCTCATCTTATACCATCTAGTGAGTGGAGGATTCGCAATCATCAACCCAGACTCGACAATGAATATTAATGCTGTCGAAGCCGTGCCTTTAGAACAAGTCGACTTTGATGTAAGACTCACCACGTCATCCCATAAACATTCTTGTACCAACACTCTATTACCATAGGCTGCACGTCGAGGAGCCGACGAAGCAACACGAAAGGCTTCCGCTTCAGGTGCTTCGGAAATCGAAAAGGCTGCTGCAAAAGCTGAACTAGAGGTCTTTGAAGCTCTTGTCGCTGCTCAAAAGTCGGCTTAAGAAGAAACTTTTATATTCTTGTAACTAAAAAGAGAGTGGAGAGATAAACAGAGCTGCACTTTTCAAGTCAAAGAACAGTGTGCTGGACAATGTGGGCGGCATATGTGTTTCAATGTTACGAGGACAACGATTTCTCGCAAAGAGAGGAACAAAAGAACAAGAGGGAAAGAAAGGACGTTTTATCTCAACGCTTTTTCATCAATCCCTACATGCCCACGACGAGGAGTAACGAAACATTCATCATACTCAAACAAAACGTACTTAAGTAGCATGGTTGGTACGTCGTAGATACCAACTTCTTTGCACTTCATAAAGAAGTGAAGAGGATGTATTAGTTGTGGTTTGACAGAGGCCAAAAAGAAGGCACGCGCTTCAAGAAGACCAATCTGACGATTCAACCAGTTCATCATAACTGAACCCAAATACAGAAAAACTCAATACTAGTCAATGTCAACACATTCAAACGTGTCATACTGTTCAAAGAAGTTGGCATTCACGTCTCGTGAATCGAGACAAGATGTATGAGGTTGCCAGGTCATCATAAATCGTGCATTGTATGATTCAATGTCGCTAAATGTCGGTACGATGCTAGAAGATGGGGTTATTCAATTTGCGACGTTAAGACCAAAAACAAAACATCCTAGCATAGAGCATTGGTTTCACCATCGAAACCTGAACACACAACTAGCGTACTTGCTCTGGAATTACATCCTGATAATCTACCTCCTTGCAATGCTCGAATGACAATACTCATTGCTCGATCCATATTATGTTCAAGTACTGAATCTGGTAAACTGCATGCATGCTAATACATGGCCAGGCAAATCACATCCATGGTCAGCAATCCAAAATAACGCGAATGGACATGTCTCAAGAGACGTCTATATGATTGACCATTGGAAGTGTCACGACCTCCTTCATAGGTTTCGTCAGGTACTCCTTTTCCGGCTGGTGTAGAGGGTGCAGTTGATGAAGAGAGTCGAATTATGATGTGAATTGTAAATAGTCAGCTTTGCCAAAAGAATAACACAAACTTCTAACGAAACAACGAATAGTCAATTTGCGGATACGAATAGCATTCATTTTATATTACGGAAACACTCCTTCTAAATATACACAAACCAAACAGATACACCTTCCACCGAGATCCTACAGTTTCCTCAACGACGAGGGACAATGACTCTCTTAACATGATCATAAACAAAGTTGTCTCTAAACAAACGACTTTGGTAGAATGGTAGCACGTCATATATGTTGACCTCTTTGCACTATACCAAAGTTGTGATGTGTGAGTGGGGAGAGAGGGGAACGATGAAAGGTAAAGCATCTGAAGATTCAACAGTTCGACACAACTTACGCGTGTAGCAAACTCGGTAGAATCAATCTCAACACGTTCAGGCATCTCATCATGTTGATAGTAAAAGAAGTTGGTTGTCTCCTTTTGTAATTGTGACAAGATGTGGTTTGCCAATTCATCATGATCTTGATCATATGATACATATTTGGAAAAGGCCTGCATGCGGAATAGTAGATTTGTGAGAAAGAATTTAGTTGATTATTCCAAGTTGCGAAAGATACACGCAAAAAAAATGTGGGTTAGCAAGACCAAATGGGTTTGACTATCAACTCCCGCACACTCAGCACAAGCAAAGAGGAAACTTACTCTGGCAAGCTGCTTCTTGACTGAATACTTTTGAGCTCCGATGAAAGATCGAATAACAATACTCATAGCTCGATCAATATCACTTTGCAGCACGACATCACGTAAATGCATACGTGCGAAGGCTTCGGCCATTCGAATAATGGATTCCAATGAACGTGCTGTGATTGGTACAGATCCTCCAGTCTATAGGTAAGTCATAAACAAGTGATGGTGAGATAATTGGAGTGAAAAAAGCGACCGCAAAACCTCTGGCAGCCGATTCCTGGACATGATGACGGAACTGTTACCTGAGATTCTCGACGAAGATCCGAATACAAGGCAGCAATCTTATCCGTATCAGCATCCGAGATACGCGGATGAACATGATCACGAGCATACATGATATACTTTTGCAGCAATTCTTGTGGGATGATCTAATCAAAGCAATTTCAAGTCAACCACCACATCACCAAAAAAATCCATTCATTCTATCGCCTCTGCATACTTCTTTGTCCTGTGCAGGCGCAACCTTCTTGGACGCAGCATCCTGATTGTCTGGATGACTACGAATATGCGAATTCACAACAAACATGGCTAAAGCTTCATCAGCTACAGGATCGGCAGTATCACGAACGACACACAATATATCAAAACGTGACAAGATGGGTTCCGTCAATTCCACATTTTGTGAAAAGGGAATTTGTGGATTGTATCGACCACGGATTGGATTTGCTGCAGCTATAACACAACATCGTGCTTGTAGGGTCGTGACAATACCGGCCTTGGAGATGGAGATGGATTGTTGTTCCATAGCTTCGTGAATCGAGGTTCTATTCGAGTGCGTGAGAATTAGGCACAATCCTTTCTTTTCTTACAGCAAACAGCAATGAAACAAAACAAGGCCGACCAAAAGCCACGAATGTTCATCCAACTCACCGATCCTTATCATTCATCTTATCGAATTCATCGATAAGACAAACACCTTTATCAGCCATCACCATAGCACCGCCTTCCAGAGTCCATTCACGAGTTACTACATCCTTGTGTACACTGGCAGTTAAACCAACAGCTGATGCTCCTTGACCAGTAGTGTATACAGCACGATGTGCCGTCTTTTCAATATATTTGAGGAATTGGGATTTGGCTGTACCGGGATCTCCCAACACCAAGACGTTGATATCACCACGAATACGATGTTTGCCACCTGGATTCTTGGCTACTCCTCCAAACATGGCGAGTGCTAATGCGGTTTTGATGTCTTCGTGTCCAAAGATGGATGGAGCAATTGATTTGATGATCTAGAAGAATTGACAGAGTTTGAGGAACCGCACAAAAAATGGTCTCCCTATTCTGATAAGCTCTCGTAGTACTCACGCGCTGACGAACACGATCATCTTTGCCCAAACTACGAATTTGCTTGATATCATCTTCAGTAAGACGAGTACTAGCAAACAAATCTTCCTTTTTAGAAATATGGTTTGCTTCAATGACTGTGGCAAACACTGGGAAGCCATTCTTGGAATTAAGAGACATATCGAAGTTGTTGCGGTAAATTCCAGTAATTTCCTTCGAAGCAGTAGATCAAAGTGTCAGAGCCGAAGGCGGGCAAAGAAATTCCGTCCAGAATCTCACGGCATACCACTTCTTCTCCTGGACGTGCAGAATCAACAAGATCCCAAGTCAAGATAACCTCCTTGTGTCTAGGCAACCGACCAGCAGGAACGGTTCCAGGACTTTCTTGCAAAGTCAATTTTTGGAAGTTGCGATATATAGTCTAATAAGATCATTCAAGGCAAAGGATTTGAGATGGCTGTGCGTAAAAATGGGATTATAGTGGCTATAAACTACACACCAACTCCTGGCAGATTCTCAATGTGTTCCTGCCTTGACAGTCCTCACAAATCCGGACTCTGAGCTCCTGAGTTGGATCTTGATAATGGACTCGAGAAACTTCGTCACAGGCCAAACAACGGTATCTGATGTACCGTAATTGTGGGAATACACCAGTACGTCGAGTCACTACACCACTTGTCCGTACAAGGGAGTTCAAGTGGGATTGTCTACGTAATTTGTGTTGAAGGTTGTTAGGTCGACATCAATGAGAAAAAAAAAACAGTAGCGATAGAAGCCGTGCTATGACAGTACCTTAAGTCACGCAACGAATCCACAGATGGCAAATTAGTGATTCGGACATGAATTTCCTTTTGGATTTCTTTGTAATGAACAAACATGCTCACAGTCATCTCGAGAGCGACTTCATCAAAGATTTTCAACATCTCATTGGGAGAGTCAGACAGGTAGTAAGCCAAGATAGCCTTGTTGCTTTGCAAATGATTGTAGTCGACTTCCAAACTTTCACCATTGGCTACACAAAAACGGATCACATTAAACGACGCAAAAAAACGAGATGGATCTGTGGACACATGACACACCTTCAGCCATAGCTTTAATACGCAGTCCATATACTGATTGTCCACCCTCATCCACAACAGTATTTAAGAAGTGTCCAAATTCACGTTTGATGGCATTTCTAGGCCCATTCATTTGAACAAAGGCACTGATGGGACCTTTGACTTCTTGCAATGCTTCCAGAGGTAGGGCTGCGTCCTAAATTACAGGACACGTTTAGAAACTGCATCTGCTTTAAGAGAGTGACACGCGACGATATGTACTTCATCTGCCTCTTCATCCTCAAGATCAATTTGACGACGGTGTCTGCGAATCATGGGCAGTTCGCGATGATCATCGTCATCTATATGCAGACAAGCAGAAGTTTAGATATGCATTTCTTGAAATAATAGCAGCAAAGGTTCTTGTTTTTGTTTACCAGAGTCACCAAAAGCGTCTCCTCGTCCTTCACGTCTAGCGGCTTCTCGATCACGACGATTCAATTTAGCATTAATCGCCAATCGATCTGCCATATCCATTTCATCATAATCCTCATCGTCAATGTTGAGTTCGCCATCATAACGATCTAGTCGTTCGTTTTCTTGGTAGTCGCTACAAACAATAGTGGTTATAGATCTCACTCATTGCCGATAAATTGTTTAGCAAATATCGTACTACTTACGCAGCTAGATTATCACCAAACAAGTCCTCTCCTTCGTCATCTTCATCTTCCTCATCGTGAATGTCATTGACAAAGGCTTCTTCGAGTAGAGGCTCATTATCATCTTCTTGGAAGGGTAAATCGCCTCCTTCGGGAGCTTCTTCTTGGTCTCCAACTCCAGCGGGTGACGATGGTGCAATTCCTGAACGAGTTGGAGAATCCTCCCTTTGTCGCTTAGACTGAATGAAAAGGAGAGATGTCAGTATAATTTGGATGTGAAATATTATAGTAGAAAGGAGCGCTCTTAAATTCAAAGCGAGTCCTGGCCGAATAGCACCCATTGACGAACTGCGCAAGCCCAAAAACGAAGCCTAGGATATCATACCATGTTTGAATGATCTTGAGCTTATGATGTAGCTAAAGTCTAGTTCCTATGTATGAGGATGTCGGCTGTACTTGAATCAGACTTGATTAAGCGCTCCACGTCGCTATTTCCTTAATTCTTTCTGTTTCCGATGTTTGGAAGATTTTAAAGAATGTTGGACTGGCCAACCAGCAACCAGCAGAGGTAATACGTGTATGTCAAGGAAATTTTCGCGACATTAGATATAGCCCATAGGCCTATAGATGTAGCATTGATCGCGACAACATCTAAATAGAAACACGAAAGGAGCTCAAATGACGATTTAGAAGAGGCCACAAGGTGAAAGATTTTCGTTTGTTACAAAATTGATACATTTTTGAATGTTTTTGTAGACATTTATTCTTCCTCCTATAGTTTTGTACTAACACAAATCCTCTGTCTTTCCTCTCACAAAGGCTTTTCCTGTACACTACCATCCTATCTTACACTTCCATCAAATCATTACTTGGCTTTCCTGCTCCTTTTAACCATTCCGCTCCACCCTCGCATTCCACCAGACTTCATTTTGTCGGCTAGTACACTTCCGATACGTGGCGATAATCCATCTGTTGTTGGCAGTGGTGCTGTTGCTTTTGGGTTGGAGGTGCGAGTCTTTTTAGACCAGCCGAAACTCTTGAAGAAGTTACGTTCATGTTGATTTTTACTAGCACTCCCCTCAATATGGCAAGATACATCGAGGTCAATACGGTCAGCAGTGGATGAGGATGATATATCGGTCTCGGCTGTTTCCGTTGACGCAAGATTTCAGTAAATAGCCAACGATTCTCTCCTGACGGGGTATTCGTTCAAGTCGGATGGTGGTGGGATTGGTGCTTGAGCTCGAGAGGCAGCCAACGATTCACGACGTATAGGAGTTTTGAAGCTTAGAAGGGTTTGCTCCCACATGAAGGATGGTAGAGCGAAAGGAAAAAGAGGCTTACATAGTACTCGATCTATCTTCAAGACTCTCCTGGCGCTGGAAGACTCGTTCGCGTCAATAAGCTCAGAACTCACGTTGTCAGCCAGTAGATTTGCACGTGCGGGATGCAGGTTCGACAGCGAACTATCAAGATGTATAGATTTATAAGATTCTATCTATTATTTGTATTTCCATGCCCATTTAAAGTGGGTCGTGGAGTCAATCAACACCTTAGGTGCTTCGACAACTTGCCAGTGATCATTCACCATAAACGTAACCCACTCGCTTTATATGACTCAAACCCCCGGTATACAGCTGAAGATCTAGTTCAAGTACGTCAAGAGGAAACAGGTCGCAATTTGATGAACATGGTTGGTTTGCAGGGGCCAAAATAACAAAGCATTTTTAGATTCACATATGGTTTACTATACAGTTCGTACTACTGAGGCTTTTTAACAAACAAACAAGTCAAACAAGATACTTTTCTTCTCAGCGGCACATTAATATCCAAGCACTATTCCTTCTTGACTTTCCTCAACCAACCAACCCTTCTCTTCTTCTTTTCACCCAACACGTTGATTGTACCTTGATTTCCGTCTGCTGGTGTAGCTGATGTTGCTGCTGCTTTTGCCTTGGATCCGCCCTGAGCCCATCTCAATCTTGTCCATAGTGTACGTTTTTGTCTGGTTTTACTGATATCCACTTTACATGATGCATGATTCGTAGTTTCAATATAGCTCGACTCTGCAGAAGCAATGGATGATGGTGGAGCGGATGTTGTAGTCGAGTCTGATGATACACGGTTTGCGGTAGTTCGGGTAGCGGCCAAAGAGTCTGTCCTGACAGGATACTCGGATACTTTGGTTGTTGGGGTTGCTGAGGTTCGGAACTCGGGGAGTGATTCACGGCGAATTGGAAATATGTATATATCGGGTCCAAGAGCCTTGCAGACAGCTGTGTCACTTGTAGCAGTGGAAACAGCGCTGCTGGCAGAATCGACGGCAAAAGAGACGGCCTTTGATGCTGCGAAATCAATCAATGGATCAACCACATTGTCGTCAGCCAATGGAAGCGTCAGATCAGATGGGCGGTGTTTTACGATCCACTGATGTTTCATCAAGTCTGCAGCAGAAGCTCGTTTCTTTGGGTCCTTTTGCAGACAGGCACGCAAGAACGAGGTCAGCTCCTATGGTGTGAAGGTTCGTTAGAATAAAAGTAACTGCTCATTTGGATGGGACAGCAGTGGAAACTTACGACCGAGATGCCTTCCGGTAATGGTACTTCTTCATCTGTTCAAAACAACAAGAGTTAGTAGTAAGTAATGTAGTGAGCTTGCTTTAACTCTGACCTTCAACGATACGGAATAATGCAGACATAGGTCCCAGTTTGATGTATGGTGGACTTCCAGAAATCATCTCAACAAGAGAGCAACCTAGAGACCAAATATCACTTTTACGTGTTCCTCCCTCTAGAGTTATCAGCTCTGGAGCAATCCAATATGGTGATCCCTCTATCATGGTTTGAACGAGCAGCGTAAGAGAAAGTACACGAACGAGGAGCGTAAGAGAAAGTACACAAACGTCATTGTCATAATACGTAAACCTTACCAAAAGCTTCTGGGTCAGCCAACAATTCAGATTCATATTTGGATACACCGAAATCAGTCAAGCAAACAAGTCCAGCCTTGTTGACTAGAATATTCGCGCACTACAAAATTGAAGGCAAAAAAGGATCAGTTTCCTGAAAGAGCTGTAGTTCCAGAGCGTATGTGACATACTTTTACATCTAAATGGACAAGTCCATGAGAGTGAATGTGAGACAAAGCTTCAAGGAGGCCATAGATATAGACAGCAGCGATCGGTTCATTCAATGGTTCAAAGGTTTTGATCATTGACGCAACGGATCCCCCTTCACTCCATCTAATGTTGAACAATCGTTAAAGATTTCGCCTTTAATGACACCGTTTGGGTCAAAAACACTTACTCTAGCACCATGGACAACGTGTCATCAGTTTTCCAGTAACCGATTAATTTCACGACGTTGCGATGATTGATCCAAGACAAGAGATTCAGTTCTTGCTAATGCGGGAAGACGCGTGTAAGCTTCTTTTCGAAATCATACCAGCAATTAACGACACAATGGACATACCATGGATTTTTCAGTCAACTGCACACTTTTCACGACAAAAGTAGCACCAGATTTGTGCAATGCCCTATGTCAATTGCGGTAAGCCAATGAACAGACTTTCAATCCAAATAGAGGAAATATATACTCACAATCGAACAACTCCAAACCCGCCCTTGCCAATAATTTTGCCCAAACACTACGAAAATTAAGAAAGATGAGAGGCAATTCAAGGGACAAACCTAAGGGAATAATAACTTACGTAGTCCTCTTTATTCAACATAGCAGGTGATTTTGACACTGACAACGTGTCAGCCTGTGATCCTTCAATGCTTGTGGGTGATGCTTCCACTTCCATTTTGGATTCGGGAACTTTTTCAATGGCAAAGAGGTCGAATACAGTAGGGCGAGGATCAGCTGCTACAACGCCTCCAGAAGAAGAATGCGTCCATTCAGAGACAGGAGGTAGTTCAGCAGCAATAGACCTTTCAGCCGACGAAGAAGGTCCAGAGTAGAAGAAGGAGACCATCGTAAGAACTACTTCTGAAATACAATTCTAGAGAAGCGGAATCAGACATTATTGGAAGTTCAGAAGAGTGATACAATGTACAAACAATAAGAGAAAGAGACAAAAATATCTCAAGCACTTACCAAAAGCCTTGTGACTGAAAATAAGACTGAAGGAGGAGCAGTAGTCAGCTCCGACTGCATAAAATATTTTAGGTTGTCTATCAGAGGAGGGACCAATGTTAGTATTCCAGTGCTGGGTGAGTTTGGGG
Source organism: Synchytrium microbalum (assembly GCF_006535985.1). Taxonomy (NCBI): domain Eukaryota; kingdom Fungi; phylum Chytridiomycota; class Chytridiomycetes; order Synchytriales; family Synchytriaceae; genus Synchytrium; species Synchytrium microbalum. The sequence continues at coordinate 103,842 of NW_022158380.1, forward strand.
TAACAAGCTACTGCACTGCATGTCCTTAGCGTTGACGAGATGTAACATGTTTTGAATAACCAGTAAGCGAATTGCGAGCAGTCAGTGCGTAGATGTACCTTGTAAAGACTATGACCTTCCTTCTAAAAGTAGCCAAAACTAACCTCGATGCTGTAAGCTAGAACGTGCTGTCACTATTATTTTCAAACAAAGAATCTCAGTCAGTTTCGGAGGTAACAGTGGAAAGCAAGAGGGAAAATGTATCAACATAAATGCGCAAAAACGCTGTAAACCTACCTCTTTGCACGTTAACCGTCGGTCGCTTCGTTAAGCGTGAGTTCTTAGTGCGAGTGATGGGAGTAGGAAAAGGCAAGAGTTTTGGAGCTTAGGAGGGATAGTAAAGATGGTAGAGCGACAAAAACAAAGAATTTACAGTGTATCCAAGCTAAATTTAAGACTCTCTCGGCAGTAGAAGACTCGTCCGCGTCAAGAGGCTCGGAATCAGTACTTCTCCGATAGTCAGTAGATTTTCACGTGCGTGGTGGCTATTTTGCGTGTGTGGTGGCTATCAAGACCTATACGATTTCACATAATATTGGCATCGAATATTCAGATTATTCAGACATTTTTTTCTGTCTCAGTTTACCAGGCAATGTTTCTTCGGCCAACAATTAGTTTATTCATGTTCGTAATTCTTCCTTGACTATGAAAATGTGATACTTTTTGTTATTACATAGGATCGTTCAATATTAGTCTACGTGTTGGATTGGTATATCTGTCCAGGAAGCAGGAAGCGTGTAGAAACTCCAAGTCTGACGTGTATGATGGATTGACTTGGCAAAAATTTAATGAAGACTCTGATCAATGCAACCAAAAGACGGTCTTTAGGTCTAAGCAGAATGCGGCAGAAACTACTACTTAAACTGTATTTGTGGTTGTAACTGTCCTCCAACATCAAGTGTTTGACATGTCGGTCCGTCCCTGTTCACACCACGATCAGAGAAGGAGCAAACGAGCAACCGGAATCCGTTCATAGCAGCAGCACCCTCTCAAACAGGCACTGTCAGTTTCACTTGTCGTTTCTCGTCTCACTTCTTCGAAAACCTTCATCAACCGCTTTTGCAACCAATTCGTTATCAAGAGGATGCCAACATGAGCGACCAGGCAGCACCACGATCTGAAGGCTCTCAGTATACCAAGCCCACCAAAGCACCAGTAATAGATAATAGCCCGAATCGCAACGACGAAGGCGTGGTCACAACAGTCCCAACTCCCCCAAAAGTTGATCAGACGAAGGAAACACCCAGTGAAGATCCTGATATGGAGGCACTCAGGCAACCTTTTCGATGGCTGCTTTCAACCATGGGCTCCAATACCCCCAATCCAAAGGCCGTCTTGAAGGATTCAACCATTGAATCCTTTGCAACTTACATTCAAAACAACAACCCAAGCAAGATCATTGTCATGACGGGAGCTGGGATATCTACTTCTGCAGGAATACCCGACTTTAGGTTGAGGCTGCTTGACCTGCCGGTGTGCTGTGTTGAGACAGAACAGGAAACTGACACCCAATTCAACTCTTGCTAGAACTCCTGGTACTGGCTTATATAGTAATCTACAAAAGTACGATCTCCCATTTCCCGAAGCGATATTCTACATTCAGTACTTTCTTGACAAGGTATGATCCTCGTTGAATGGATAACCTCGTCACCGTAGTTCAACAGTCCTAATCGTTTTTTTTTGTTAGCCCGAACCATTCTACATGCTTGCTAAAGAAATGTGGCCTGGCAACTTCAAACCAACTCTATCCCACTACTTTATCAGACTGCTCGCTGAGAAGGATGTATTGCTCCGCAATTTCACGCAAAACATTGACACGTAAGCACGCTTGACTAGCTAGACCAGTCTTATATCTTGGCATGCATCTGCATGAGTATGCTCGTAGTATTCCTCTGTGCTTGACGACATGCTTCATGTTTCTCAAAGCATGAGCCAGGGCTTTTTAACCGCTTTTTCTTGTGGAGCACGACTTATGCGATCCTCCTTCAACGAAAACTATCCTTTGTTTGAAATAGCTTGGAGAGGGTAGCAGGTGTGAATCCTGAGCTGCTTGTGGAAGCGCATGGGTAAAACTAATGATTGGCAACAGCTACTTGAGGTTCACCAGTCTAATCTACATTTTTTTTGTCTTCAATAGATCATTTGGCAGTGCTCATTGTGCTGGCACAAAGAAGAAATCAAAATGCAACACCGAGATACCTGTGTCAGTTGTTAAAGAATGTGTAGATCGCGAGGAGATTCCACGGTGTCCCAAACCCAATTGTGGTGGTCTTGTGAAGGTACCGTTAATCATGTAGACGACAGTGTTTTGCCCTGGCTGACTTTTACTGCTACCATGTGTTAGCCTGGCATTGTTTTCTTTGGTGAAGGACTGCCCGAACGATTCTTCAAACTGGCACAAACAGACTTTAGTCAATGTGATTTACTCATAGTTATTGGAACCTCATTACAAGTACATATCGCCTCAGAACGCATATCGAAGTCCACACGAGCACTCATTTCAATTCAAACCGTTAGGTTCAACCCTTCGCATCCCTCATCAACCAAGTGCCAGATCACATACCACGCTTACTAGTAAACATGGAAGAAGTTGGAGACCAAGGCAGCTCTGCTCTCGGATTCGATTTCAGCCATGCACGACAAGAATATAAACGTGACGCCATATTCCTGGGTCCTGCTGATGAAGGCTGTAGGAAGCTGGCAGAGTTGCTTGGATGGGTGGATGAGCTAGATACACTTATAGAAAAGCAGAATATGGTGTTGGAGAAGGAACAAGCGAGAATGTCACCAAAGAAGAAGCAGAGAGATGGTGATAATGGAAGTGTAGCTCATGATCAATTGGGAGAGAATGGAGTGTCAGCAGAGAAGAAGGTCGATGTGGTTGACAGTACAACTCATGATCAGGCTGTTGAAGAGAATGGTGTGTCAAAGAAAGTCGATGTGGTTGATACTATAACGACTCATGATCAGGCTGTGGAAGAGAATGGAGTGTCACCAAAGAAGGTTGTTGTAGATACCATTGATAAGACCGACGACACTGATGACGAAGAAGCTGAACTAGCAGCAAAACTGGCCAGCATAAACTTTTCGTTGTGAATGAATATGTAGTTTGTTGATTCACATGCAAAATAGAATAATAAATTGATTGCTCATTGATATTCAGAGACCGAGTTGCTTTTTAGCACTGACTCGGTCCTCTTCGTACGGCAGTGACGCCAAAACTGTGTTCCAGTTCTGAGGATCTCGCAGCCATGGCTGGCACACCACTACAACAGATACTTGAGCGTCCCCGTACTGCATGAGTTTCTGTAATTTCACTACCTGTTAGAGTTGTTAGATTTGCGAATGTTCGCAAGCGTTTCAGCGTTGGACAGTACTTGAGTTGATGAGACCTTGCTTTCTTCAACAGCAGCCTTTATAAGCTTCAGCTACATAGCATACATGTATTAGACATTACGATAAGTACGAAATCACGTAAATCGCGAGCTCTTCTGGCAAGTCTTCCACAAAACACGATAACCACATAGTCACCTTGTCGCCATCACGCTGTATGCCTTTTAGCTGTGAGACCAGATCATCAAAGTCCTTGTCGCTTAGATCTCCCTTGGCTGCCATAGCCTCTACTCTGTATTGAGCTCGTTTTATATCCGAACAGGTAAACCTTTGGGTTGCAAAAAGTATCAATGTTTTGGACGTCTCTTGTTTTATACTTTCTCAGAGATATAACACATCAAATAATATACTAACTATACTCCACTCTCATATAAATCACTAGAACTGCCTCACTCGCAAGCAGATCCATCATCAAACAAACATCAACATGAACCACCTGGAACAAGCGATCCTCAAAGAAGCAGCCCTAGTCAAAACACTAGCATCCCTACTCCCACATAACAGCCAAACAGACATCCACCAACTCCAATTCCGAATAGCAGACTTGGACGCAGCACTATCACAAATCGAACTCCAGATTCAAACTGCCAGGAGTCTCGTTGCTGCCGAACGAGAATCATTAGCTCAGAATAGTAAAGTAGTAGAAGCTGCTATTGATGAACAACAAATGATGCTGGAACATGCCATGGCGAATCTACCGAAACATTTGCCTAAAGTGACGAAGAAGGGTACCAAGGTGAATGAGAATATCGGTGGTGGCGGTGGTGGAAATGGTCGTGCCAACTCGCCGATAGAAGAAAGACAGAAGAGAGTCGCGTTGAAGAATAGTGCGAGGATGAATCTGGCTGGAAGTGATGGTATATCGAAAGATAAGGAGAATGTGGATGGCGCAAAGAAGGCTGTCAAGAAGAAGACTATGCAGGAATCGATACCGGCAGAGAGCGGGACTACGTCTGTCGCGTATCTGACTATGAATGAGTATGATATGGTGCCCAAGTACATGGGTAAGTTACCGATTGTTGCTTCGCAATACATTGTTGTATTTCAAACACATACTTTTTATCTGTAGTTGGCCGTTTGACACGCGACAAGATCAACGACCTCATAACCGAGTTCAACAAGATTGTTGAATCCAAAACATCTATCTTACGTCTACAACCAACCAAAATGAATAAACATGATAGGGATCGCTATTATGAAAACCAGCAATTGTCAAACTCTGAAGTCAAGGGCAAGACATTTATAACTGAAAAGGATATAAAGGAATATGCACAAGGATCGCATTTCAAACTAGATCCTTCTGGGAGGGCTGTTATTGGAATACTCAGACATTTGAATCGAGTGAAGGAGGTTAGAGGTGGTGGGGTTGTACGCTTTCTTCTCTTATAAGATCATATTACGTATCATAAACACTCTTGTGTTTATTTTTTTCAAGGTTGGACATATATGTACAGTTGACCACACATTCTCGTTTTAATCACGGGTTCCTGTAGAACTCGTTTTAATCACGGGTTTCTACGGAAAGGATGGAAGATCTAGTATACGACGATTAAAACTTGATCTTGGAGACATGTCTACCTGATCTATTATCACATCTGCTCCGGCTTCTAAGTGGCGTTATGCGAATTTCATCCGAAATTTTAAATCCAAGTTTCGTATGACTTGACCAACCCTTGTCAGCTGCGAATGTCTTATCTTTCACTACCTTCGCACAACACAGCCCAATTCGATAGATAACGATACTTTCCAACAGTTCCGACAAGTAAGCACTAATTTGATCGTGTTTTCCTTGCCGATTTATAGTTCTTCGTGGATCTAACACGTTTGCATCAGGTTGAACAGTTTCCGCTTCGCACAAAGAGGAATGGGTACGAATATAACTGCTGGTCTATCTGTGGTCAGCTCTGGCACGCCCGCATTAATAATATCTGGATCATTAGGTATGCACGATCTTCTCATTTTTTCTCATCGTTTTTACTTGATCGACGCGAATGAGACAACTGTCACTAACCACCTCTAGTCTTACACAGGTCTCGCCATTATCGGGTGCTGCATCTTTTGCACAATCGTGGCAAAACGTAACAAGGCTCGCAAGGAGCTCAGAGTGTCTCAGATCGAAGCTGCTACTGTTTCTGCATTCATGGGTAAAGTGTTGCTGGTTGCTGATGCCAGGAATTTGAGTGTGGTTTTGCCGAGAAGAGGTGTAGCAAAGAGGAGTGGAGTCTCGGATGTTGATCAGAAGGCTTTTCGAGATGTGGTGGCTGTATACAAGGGGGCTGGAGCTACGTTGGATGCGTATATCTCTTATCAGTGGTAGGCCTAGCTGCTGCATTGTACATCTGGTCGGGTACTTAATCTTATTCCACTACTTAGGGATAGCAAGGATACGGTGTTACGCGTGCGACAAGCTTTGGAAGATAGAGGTATTACGTCGTGGATTGATACTGAGCAAATGGATGGCAACATATTTGTAAGTCCAAGCCGTTATCAGTACCCTTTCTCGTAACGATTTCATTGACTCTCAATAACGTACTTTTTATAGGATTCAATGGCTCATGGAATCACAATGTGTAAAGTCTTTCTCGCCTTCTTGTCAAAGGAATACGACGTACGTCTACCTACACCAACGCTGTTGATTCGCCCACAATTCTCATATTGACAACTTTCTCCTTCTCTATCGCACAGGATTCCGAAAACTGCAAACGAGAGCTCTCATTCGCCGCAGACCGTGACTCTGGTGCCTCGAAGCCTGTCATCCCCATCAAACTCGACACGCATGGACTCTCATGGTCTGGACTTGTAACTGCTGGAACTCTGTATCATAAGCTGACTCCCGACATATTAAATGATGAGGTCAAGTTTGGAGGGTTTTGTGATGTGCTTGCTAGTAAGATACGTGATGCTGCTGAAAAGTTTGTTGATGGATAGATAGAGTGGTGGTGATTGGTGTTAGATTGTCTTAGAAGTGTTGGGATTCGTCTCCTATTTTTTACGCAAAGTCGTCGGGACCGAAAAGTGTCCTCTCTGAACAGACTGAAAAACGTCTGCTTCAAACAACAATTAAATAAGCCTTTCATCAAGAGCAACGGCAAACCGTTGTAAATGTTGGATGAAACAAAGAACCAAATACCAAATGTTTAAAATTGTTATAAAATCTCGTAAATACCATAAATATCTGAAACTTGAATTCGCAATAAAATTGATCATAAAAGCAAGCTGCGGCGCTTTCTGAATCCGTATTCCATGTCGTTGATCAAGAACTTGGCTGTGGTTTGGCTGTTGTGTTGACTCCATCGTATTAACTTGTGAGCTTGTGTAGTGGCACCATATCACCATACCGCACATTCCTTTTGAGTGTAAAGAGCCTTTAGATTGCAGATTCGACATCGAAACCATGCTTAGCTGCTAATAGTCCAACGTTTCCCCCTAAGGCAATGAAAATGAGCATACACAAAACAAGGCATCGACTAGCCATCAGGATGTACCGTTCTGTACCAACAAGGCTGCCTCCGGTTACATGACTGAAGTCATCAGCAGGTGAGGAATGCACACGATTGACAAATTGATGATAGTAATCAGTTCAGAGATCGGTTGACCGTCCAAATACCTGGCAAAAACAGGGTCGACCCATATCTAACGAACATGCTCAATCAATGCACCATCCCAACTTTTCAATCCGTTGAATACAGTATCTCGAATATGTATCCCAGCTGGGGCTGCTCGACGAGAGGTGAAGAGATAGTTTTACTTCATACAAAGCCCAACAGTTCAAAGCCCACAAACCACACTGGCAAACTCCCTTCAAGTCATAACAACCACACAATCCAAATCAAAAATCATCTCTATATGTATTGGCTTGAAAATGATGCAACAAACTTATTAATCTTAACTCTCTACTTCTTTCGCTGAACAGAAAATGCAGATTAGCAAATGAAGAAACACTCATTGGAATCAAAGTGAATGCATACCTTAAATATACGCTCCAAGAACTTGGTCAACATTTCCCTCGGCAACAACTCTCCATCCACTTTAGCAATCAGCGCTTCAATTCTCTTTTTGGAGGCAGCTTCATATTTTTGAAAGACTTGATCGATTTCAAGTTCTTGGTAGATGGATTTGACTACTGCGACGTTTGTCTCGTTCTTTTTGCCATAGTTGTCCTAAATAAACAGTGTGAACTTTTGTTCGCTGCTGGAAAGTAAGCAAGCAAAGTACGTACATCCAAAAGTTTTCGTTGCTGAGGAGACGCACGAGTCAATGCTTGCACGATAAGCCATGAGCACTTGTTGTCTTGAATGTCGGTTCCGATTTTTCCGATTTGTTCGGGTGTGCCGTAGCAGTCCAAGTAGTCATCCTGAATTGATATGTGGAAGATGACGATGAGCAAAAAAAGCAATATTTTCCACTGATGGACCCTTTCAGTGGAAGCAAAGTCATACCTGAACTTGGAAGTACTCTCCAAGAGGAATCAAGACATCCAATGCCTGCTTGTATGCCTTTTCCTCCTTGACACCAGCCTATGTAACGAGGAGGAAAAAAGGTCACAAAGGAACTTCATACGATTGTTCGGATTCAGCACAACGCACCATTCTCATAGCTGCAGCAATTGGCAAATAGAATGAATAATACGCAGTCTTGTACTCTACTATCCATGCATGCCTATGAGAGAAATCAGAGCATCAACTCTATCAAGTCCGCTGGAGCTGACGTGGAAGTGCAGATTTGCCAATATTGTCGACCAGCTTTTTCACCTACTTTTGAATCGAAAACTTGCTCAAATCAACATGATCTTCAGGTGCAGTAATCAAATCCATCAATTGTCCCAATTCGGTCTGATAGGTGACCTAAAACAACAGAATGATGAGCTAACAAAAGGGATGGTCTGTTATTCAAAATAAGCATTCATACCTCATGAAACAACTCCAACAAATCCCCATAACAATCATCACTCTTGAAATACTTTCTCAGGAGCTGGTAGATGGCGGACTCGACAATGAATCCATCGTTGATTGCCATGAGTCCAACGTTTTCCTATTAGCAAGAACCCTTAGCGTCCAAAAAAACAGGATTTCACGATAAATCGTCACGTACCACTTTGTACCAACAAGGCTGCCCACGACGTGTAATAGATCCATCCATGATGTCATCAGCGATCAGGAAGAAGGCTTGTAACTAATAAAAATAGAAATTTAGAAGTTGATCGTCCACCAGCCACAAAAGGGGATACAGGACTTGAATAACGTACAAATTCAATACACCATCCCAAAGTCTGAGCCTTGAATATCTCATCTGCACTCAGTTTGCCAGGTTTGAGTGCTTCAAGTGCTGTCAGAACCATTATACCTCGATTCATTTTGCCTAGTGAAAGCGAAACCAAAAAAAAAATTGGCCTCCATTTCCATACACTAATTGCATGAGAATTCACGCCGCATACCTCCCCGAATGTTATAATCAAGCACCTAATGAATGACCAAACTTTCAGTTGTTTTCAACGTCGTTTTTGATGCATGTATGCATTCACCCCGGAAACGAGCTCTCAAGAGTACTTGTGTCTACATGGCACCCACAATAATCCAAATATTCCTTGAAACTTACATGTTCAACGTGTTTGGCACCGTCAACAGGCATATTGTATTTTGGTAGCTCGGACAGAATGTCCTTGCGCAGGGTTTCATACACTTCGAGGAAGCGCTCGGTTTCGTTTGCGCCATTGATTTTGCGAGTCATTGTGTCGTGCTCTGTCTATGATGAACTCTGAATGGGAAATTCGAGTTTTTGAAAGTTTTTCGTGTTGGTGATTGGGACTGGCTTGGCTTGCAGCGAATGAAATGGCCTGATTGAAGTTTGGAGGACAGAACAAGAAAGAGGACGCGCTGCGATGGTTAGTCGTCAGTTGTAGTAGTCTAGGGTGCGTTGTCGAGACTGTCCTCTTTCTCTTTTTGGGGCCTGACAAAAAATAATGAGCTTCCAATGAATTCATATCTTTGCTGTAGATTTTGTATATTCTCTGCTCAATAATACACTCTTTAACATTGTATACATACTTTCCAATCAGTCCTCCCATTGATACACGCTAAAGCACATAACCACTCTCCCCAACTACTTTTACACCACCACCGCCGGACTCGTATTCAACCTTTGCTTTTCAGCATCAAGCCTCCCATAGATTGTATACAAGGCATTCTGTACAGCGTCAGGTGCTCCAGTAACTGTAATCATTCGTTGTCCACTCTCATTAGGGCGATCAGACACCTTGATGGCACATCCCGTAGTCAACCTCAATTCAGCAATCTTGGCTCCTCCTCGTCCTATTACTGATCCAATCAAATCCGACGGTACTATAATCTGGTGTTGGGCTGATACGGGATAGTAGAAACCTGGGGTCGTGGGATATGCAAACGCAAACGGTGACGTGGGTGTACTGGGACTCATGTAGTTATTATTGTTGTGAAGATGGTGGTTGCTATTACTTCCCATGCCATTCAAGGGGTGTGACATGGGATGATGAATGGGTGTCAGTGGGGTAAGTGGTGTCATGGGAGTATGAGGATGCTGATGATTAGGGGCATATGGGGCAAATTGTAAGGGTGGTGGTATAGGTCGTGGTGGTGCCATGACTCCTCCTGGGGATGGTGGTGGTGGTGGTGTCATTGACGAGAAGGGAGAGTATCCACGACTCATATGATGGTGTTGGGGTTCATGTGGTATCATATTATATGGGGTATGGGGATATGATATATGTGCATAGTGGGGATTAACACAACCTTCTATATCATTGCCATGATGATGGTGGTGATTGCCACGATGGGGTGTTCGTAATGGGGTTGGCATGGCATAATTATTGTTGTAGTTTGTACCTGTTGCATATCCACCATTGGGGAATTCAGCCAATACAGCGGCAATGTGATATGTAGCAATATGTATCTAGAGGTGTAAACGAAAAGCGTTAGTCTAGTCGTTAAGACCGTTAACTTCAAGCTTTGAAAGGACAAGAAACAGCAGCTTGACCGAAACAGCAACCCACCGCATCAACTACTCCATCCACAGCCACTTCACGTTCTGAGGAAGGAGGTATACACGGATCAGAGACTCCAACACGAGCTTGCGACTTTTCTTCAATAGCCTTGATTTGACGACCACCAGTACCAATAAGAGCTCCAATACGTATAGCAGGTATCAATAGCCTCATATTCACAGGTTGCGATGATACATCGTCGTCTTGCACTTCATACCCCTTTCTATTTGCTGCAGCCAGCTTGGTAGCCATCAAAGCAAAAGCTTTAGCGACAGCGTCCAAACGACCACTGACAGTAATAGCACGATCAGGCGATGTTACGACCAGTTCAGATACACTGACTCGAGCACCTGAAGTTTGACGTATGTCATGTATATTACGACCATTTTTCCCAATAATGATTCCTGCATCTGCAGTACTGACGAGAGCACGCAACATTCCAGTTTCAACATTTTTGGGGTTGTGCTTGCTATGCGAGTGACTATGATTATTGTGATGGCTGCTGTTGTGATGATTGTGGTTGATTGTGTTATGGGTAGTGGTGCCAGTTGAAGTAGTAGACTGTACAGAATGGCCATCGTCATGCACTTCATCGTGATCATGTGGGATACCATCATGCGAGTGTTCATTATCGGTATTCGACGAGCTCAATACATTCATATGGTGATGATCATCGCTATCAGTGGGCGTTTCAACAAGACTGTTGTCACCCGATGAAGAGCGGATATCTTCTTCCATAGATGTGGTGCTTGGCTGTGCTTGCAGGTCCCAGTTACTATATGATTCAGTATCAGTAGCTGCTTCCATGGCCTGGCGCTTCCTGCGCTCGAGAGTATCATCTTCTTCCTGTCCACTCTCAAAGCTTCGCTTTCTATCAGGCGATTCGGGAGAATGAGGGACTTCCATGGCTCTGTTTTGATTGTATATATCGAGATTTCTATACAAGATGCAATCGTTGATTTGGAAAGTCAGTTTCATTGTTTAGTTCCCAGAAAGTTGACATATAAATCAATAACAGAAAAGCTTACTTACAAAGAAGAGATGCAGGCGATGGAGAGTGCAGATAGCAGTTCTCGTATGTAGCTCGCCCAATACACCACCTCGATTTCGCCGATTTACTACGTTGAGTTGGTTGAGGCTGTAATTGCGAAAATTGAGTTGTTGCAAAGGAAGGACAAGAGCTTACTTTTTCAGTCTCAGGACGAGTCGTAGTAGGAGAAGACGCGAGAGATACTAGTAAATCATTAAAATCCAAATCTAATGAAGGACTTGACGCGTCGGAGCACGAATGCCCACATTCGCTTACACGTGCTGAGCAAAATGAACTGCTCGTGATCTTTGAGGCAACAGCGATCTATACCGTAATAGGCTCAAGTTTTCTCCAATGCTTGTTTTATTATGAAAACGAGCCAACTATCACATCGAGTCTTTGTGCGAGCAACTTTCTATTCACACGACGATCGACATCCACCAAGTATATCATGGATGAGATCGGTAAAAACACTTTCTCCCGTTCGTGAGAGATCGTCAGATGCCAGGTTAAGAATACTGGGCGGTTTTTGAAGACAAACTTGGACATGAGATTTCAAGCGCATCATAGCAGTAACATCCCTTGATGGTGTGCTGTAATTCGTGCAGTTTGTAAGAGAAGAAAAGGTATGTGTCTCTTGAAGTGCCTTGCTTGAGGATTAACATTGTGGTTGCTTGTTGGTTTGCGCCGGTTGATGAAAGATTGAATGAGCCTCCAAACAGCCACGGCAACGCTAGACTGCAGTAGCAATCCCGAAGGTCGACAACTCTCTAAAACATAGCTGCATATCGTGTCCCACTATAGCAGACGCTAAATCCAAAAGACCGTTCAAAGTTCAACTCTGACTCCATGGAAAAATGAGGTACTTGGTGTTGGAATGTCGGCGTTTGGAATGTTATGTATGATCCAGCAAATGCATTACCTGATTTAGAGGCGTGATTCCATTTGGATAAGTGGGCTGACGTTCGTCTTCACTCGTCTCGTTGTGTGAAATTTGTAACAGATTTGAGGGACTTCAGGGAATAGACAGACGAAATAACGAGAACCCAAAACAAATCTCTGGTTTCGAAAATTCGAATGGCAAGACGTCGTATTCAGAACAGTGTCCTTGATACAAACACCATTGTGAAGATGCCAAAAACCTCTACTGGTCCGAGTTTTGGCTACTCAAAATCCAACAACCTTTTAAATCCACCAAGACCTCGATATATCCACGTAATCGCTCAAGCATCGTACATCGGTATAAACACATTCTCCCGTTTCACAGCAGGTCGAGGAATGTCTACTCCAACTTGTATTGCTTGACCTGCCATAAGGCCATGTACTTGCATTACAAGAGCTTGCACTGATGACGACTGAGAATCCCCAATATAGGTATTCAACATCAACGTAAAGTGCTCCCACTTTTGATGTCTAGCCAAAAAACCAACGTTATCGACCAGATGCAATCTACAAAGTTTCCAGTACTGACGAACCTGATAATCAGATTCAAGCAAATTATAGAAGTCTCATCCCGATCCTGTGATGAGAGTCTTGCAGCTTGAACGAGAAACAGTGTCCATACGTCTCTTGGAATGCCTTGTTTGAAAATCAGCATCGTGATTGCTCGTTGGTATGCGTCGGTTGATGATGGAGTGAATGGGCCTCCCTGATAAAGAAAGCGAGAATTAGGATGCTGATTCTCAATATATAATTCGATATCTTACCTGATCGATGGAAGCAAAAAGCCAGGGCAATGCCTTCCTTGCTGGAGCAGCAATCACAAAGATTGGCAACTCTCTAAAGCACAGCTCGATAGCATGCTTCAATACAGCACACGCTAAATCTAGATGTCCATCTTCAAGCAGTAGTCTCATTCCATGAACGAATACGGTGCTTGGTGTTGAGAAGGTCGAGGTCTGGGATGCGATGTAGGATCCAGCGAGTGCATCACCGGATTTGCGAGTCCAATTCCATATCGAAAAGTAGATTGATTTTCGTTGTTCGTCGTCTAGTTGTTTGGCATTGGTGACGGCTTGCAGCAGTTTGAGAGAAGAGCCCGATGAGATGAGTGTCAGTGGGAAGACAACCTGTGTTGAGAGAGGACAAATTAAGAATGAAGTTTTCGATTCAATTGATGATACTGCGTCCATCAGCTTTGAATAGCATTCAACTACCCTGCGAGAAGACATTCCCTGAATGGAATCCAAATGTCGAACCAACCATTCATGCTTTACGACCGAAGAGCATGATAAAGAGTGCAGAGCTCGACATGTACGTGCTAAATTACTAAATATTCGATCGGTTGTGATTAGGATCATATAATAAAAATCGACCTCGGATCCAACAAAAGACACTCACTAAACATTCGAAGCTTCTGCAACAATCCTAATACACAATTCGACCGGCAAATCAAGAAACGGACATGGCTTCCTAGCCAATTCCGACGCCTCTTCCATCTTTTAAACCTTAACACACGACTTGTTGGGTATTGTGTCTTATTGAATCACGAAATCACCGGGACTTTTTTATTCTTCTTATCGAGCGAAAGCAGACGTGAATCTGCTGTATTTCAGTCGATTTCAGATCGCGGAATGAGCCTAGTGGTGAATCCACTCGCTGGTAAAGGAGGTTCAATTGCTCATTTGAGCATTCAATTGAATACGCAAGATGTATGGGAATTTGATGGAGAGCAGCTCCTAGCTACTGTAGAGTTTCCTCATGACAAATATGAGAGACTCATTAGAGTGTCGCCACAAGCGAGAAAGGTTTGTTTGAAGCCATTACATTCAATTTTTTGATGTTGGACGCAATTGCAAACAGAAGGATAATCTTTGTTTATATTAGACTGCTTTAGCCAGGATCTCACTAAACGATGCTGGTTTGATCGGTCCAGATACTCGTTCCCCATCTATTGAGGACCTTGCCGTTCTGGGACCACAAGAATCATCCACCTTGGACATTAACTATAGTCGCAATTCTCCCAGCCGACATGGAAGCAGTCTCAATGTAGGACGTAAATCGCCCACCGTTTCTTCATCCAACCTTCTCAGCCACCATACCCTTTCACGATCCGACCTCAAAACTCAAATGAAGGAACGTGAACAACTTCTAGACCAACTATGTCGGTCTGCTGCTGCTCTAACAATACAGGCTTGTTGGAGAGGCTGGAATACAAAACGGCGATATTTTGCCGTTACGAGGCCTGATGCTACTGTGTCTAGTTATTGTGGGACTGACGTCTCGGAACGTGATGTAACCACAATGCCCAAAGTTGACACTGAGGCATTACGGCCGCAGAATATGTTGATTTACAAATATCATCGATATTGTCAGTATGTGGAGAGAGCGAGAGAGAGGCAACACAAGCCGATACTTCCACTGCCCGATTTCCCACACTTTTGTGCGGCGGTGATACAGTCGAAATGGAGGAGTAGGACGCTCAGGAAGAAATATAAAAAAATATTGGTATGTGATCTACAATGTAGATCAAGGAGGAAGGAGGCTTCGTTTTTGCTGACTCTAACCTCTGACGTAGGCAAAGAAGCAGAACATGTCTGCACAAGCCTACCAAAAGCAGATTCTACACTTACAATATGTTTCAAACCTTCACGGAATGGGTACCGACGCAATGTCAATAATGAAGGATGAAAGTGCTCGGAAGATTCAACGAGCATTCCGTGGTTGGCAGGTACAGCAAAAAAAGCTAGGGTCCACAATTGGATGTGAATCTCACTTCTAGTTCCACTTCTAGGATCGACGCGTATACGCCTTCTACCGATCCCTCATACGAATAAGAGAAGGCAGCCAACCACACCACCTGTTTCGAGTAATCAATCCCCGTGAATCACATTTGATTGATCCAGCAACCGAAATGCATATGAGGTTTCGTCTGGGTGGTATCGCATGGCCTCCTGTAGTATACTACAAGATTTTCACTCAGCGAGGGATTGTGGATTTGGGTAGTTTTGCGCCTCGAGAGTACTTTTCCGAAAGGCTGGAAGAGGAGAGGAGGAAACATGGTGTGTTGTGTTGATCTTGCGCTTTTTGCTGGTTGAAGTTTGCTGACATGTTTGATGTAGATGGTTGGTATAAACGTGTTGAGAATAATGGGTGGAGGCCTGTGTCTGACAAGGTATTTGCTGGAATCTCTTCTTTTTGCTTTCTTCGTCAAGTGCCTTCTTTCGCTTACAGAGCTCTTTATTCTGTCTAGATGATGGACCCAAAACAAGACGACGTTACGCGGTCAACAACTCTCAAGATGGTTGAATACCACCACTCCAAGTTAGTAAGACATCAAGATGCAGTCAAGAGGAGACGAACCAAGAAGATTGACTGGCTGAAACAAATGTACGTCTCTCACTGTGACCATCCTATTCAAGGCATAGTAGTGACTGGTTTCTCATAGGTACACTCAAGGCAAAGAAATGCAAGATCAAGTCTTTGAATCCATAATTCAAGACATTATCCAGGACGAGGAAGACGATGAGTTGCTCAGATGGACTCAAGTGCTTGACTTTGATGCGTACTTGCACGACTGGTTGGGCCTTGCAACCACGGGACTCTCAGTTGAAGAACGATGTATGCAGCCGTTGCCACAAGAACTTGCTTCAGCATGTGAGCCACCTTCCGATCGTGAGGAGCCCTCTCCGTCCGGTGCAAGGCCTTGGAGTGCTGCTACAGTTGGTGACATTCTCCTCTCTAACAATATGTAACATACTACACAAGCTAGCACCCGCACAGGGTAGTTATAGTGCAATGAAACGAACGTAGTGTTTATATAGACCAGAAACTAAGTACACAGGTCGTGTTCCGTGCCCCAGTTCGTCTTTCGATCCGACCTACACATTCTGCAATTTGATTGGTGAGGTCTTTTGTTCTTCCAAATAGAGTTGCCTCAAATTTGTTCTATTGAACACGTTTACTTTGAAAGATCAAGATCCACATTTGATCAAGATCAACAACCGTCAACCAATGTTTAATTACTTCCAATAGTCTTTTTTTCAAAGCAGCACTTTTCGACGACCAGATCAGCTACAATCATAACGGTCGGCGAATGGACGACCACGACATAGAGGACGAGGGCGACACCGACTCGCTGCTCCAAGCTATTGGCAACGGCCGAGAGGCTCCTTGTAATGATGAAGTCGAATCTTTACGCTTTCGGACTCAGGAGTTGCTGCTTGATGACAGCAATGAGGGCTCAACGGGTAGTTCTGGCACTACTTTGCCTGATTATTTGCTACCTCATGGTACGTTCTGTCTCGATTACATCAGGTTGGGGGATTTGATTCGGACAGCGACATTTTGCAAAAGCTTTGGTGCGGTTGTTGTGTGCCAAGTGAAGATTTGAACAGACGGGGAAATTAGTATGGAAGAGCGTAGATTTGTCGACTTTATGAGTTGTAATCGAGAACTGCCGAGACATGGGGCAGAGCTTGTTATTGGAGTGTGCTGAGAACGAACTTTATATACCAATACTTATAATTTTTTCGCTTATAGGTGCAGACCATCCAAAAAACACTCTGGAAGGAGATCTGCTGCATCAAACGCCGCTACCTCATGTATTTCCGATACCGCCGCCCATACGTAATCCAGGAACACCAGCTCAACGAAGCCCAGACCTGAATAACAATAATCGTCGAATCACGCAATCTCGTCGTCTAGTAGGCCGAGTCTCTAATCTACACCTCGCCGAGAGTCTTTCAGTTGGAATACCACGTAATGTAGAAGAAAATGGTCCCGGGCGTAAGAGATCATTGTTTAAACTAGATCGAACGAAACTTGGTGATGCAAGGAGGCCGTGGAGACGGCGAGAGTATAGTCGTAGCCCGACTAGTCCTCCCATTAGTACCAGCCCGAGTCCATCAGCCCCTGCTGCCGGAGAACAGCAGCAGCAAGCTATGAAACGTAAGATGACGCTAGGCAGATTAGATTCTATTGGTCGTATGGCTATTTCCATGCGTCCAAGCCATGAAAATGGACCACCGACAACGCCATGGGTCTGGACTTCATGGATCTTAACGTGTTGTATACCAGGAGCATTGCTCAAATGGTTTGGGAAGGGAGATCCATATGTAGCTCAAGCATTTAGAGAAAAATTGACTCTTTGTCTAATCATCACAATCCTCATGGCTGCAGTCGGGTTCTTGACATTCGGATTCCAGAACTCGGTCTGTAGTTTTAACGGCCTCCATATAAATCTAAACAAGCTGAATACGCTCTATGCTAGTACATCGATACGTGGTGTCATATATAGTTTAGCTGATTTCACCCATCCTCCTATACCCGGAATCACTGCTAACTTTAACAATGTCGCTCAAGGTCGTGATATAACGCCATTATGGCCTCCAGCTGCAAATACTTCCAAATGCGTTGCCCTACTTGGAGCTGCTTATACGCAGTTTCCATGTGTGATTCCAAATGTATGGCCACCGAATGGCTCTGCACTGCCCAACGATTATACTAGTTGTCATTCGTCGAAAGCTGATATTGCTGTGTTGGGCCTTACCAAAGTACAAGGCACTGTATTTGTAGATTGGGAATTTGTTGAACAGTCGACCAACATGTTGGTGTACAATGGATGGGTTTTAGATTTGACGGCTTTCAGTTCGAACCCGGCCTTCCTTGGTAAGATTTGCATGATGAATGTTCATTGAGTGCAAAACAAGCTCAAAGTTTATTCTCTCAGGTCAAGACTTTTACGCCTTGGCTATGGCTAATATCGGTCGAGACGCAACAAAGGCCTTCTCGCTCAATGCCACCAACATTAGAAAGGCCCAATGTCTCGACGAGATATTCAGAGTCGGACAGATAGATTCGCAGCCTTTTGGCTGTGTAGTGTCGAACGTAGTCCTCTATGTCTCCTTGATTGTTATCGTTGGAGTCGTATTCATACGATTTTTCCTAGCAATCACCTTCTCATACCTGATTGGATCAAGACTAGGTGATCGGCCTGGTAGTATAACTCGATCGGCAGTCGAATTGAGTCGACGACGACGAGAGATAAAGGAAATAAAGGAGCAGGATGCTCTCATAGCTGCTCAGATTAATGAAACTGGACAACCTCGAGATGCATACCGTGAACGTGTACCGGTAATTCCATCTGGACTATCTGGCCGATTGATATCGAGTGAACGTGATCGTACCCTAAACAAGACTAGGTCTCTGCCAGTCTTGAGTACACGGTCATTTGGATTACGGTCAGCCGCTTCAAGCCGTAGCATAATATCAGAAGAAGTCGTGCCAGATAGTGAAGCAGACTTGTCAGCCATGCCAGAAAGTAAACGTCATTCTGCCATTGTATTTGGTAGAAAGGCTCCTGAAAACCTGAGAATAGATAGTAAACGATTAGCGGTCTTTCCTGATCCTTCAGCACCGGATGCTGCCGCAGCCAAGGAAACTGTCATGAGCAACCCAGATCTTATGCACGTGTTAGTGATGATTACGTGTTATTCTGAACCATATATATCGTTACGAACCACGCTGGACTCGATAGCAAACACGTATTACCCTTCGACGCACAAAACCTTGTTTGTAGTTGCTGACGGTATGGTAACTGGTGAAGGCAATGGTCGACCTACAAGTGACTTCTTAGTTGATATGATGGAGGTGGATGACCGTTTTAGATCCGATGATCCACGATATGGTGGTGAACCACAAGCATATTCCTATGTCGCTATCGCTGACGGCTCTAAACGTAAAAACTTTGCTCGAGTCTATGCAGGCTGGTATCGATACACCAAATCGCAGCCTGGTGCTGATGCCAAGGAAAAGGATGCTAAAAAGAAGTGGAGACGTAGTTTAGGTAACCTGGCCTTGTCGAAACAACGAGAATTCGACAGTGAAGACGATAGTGATGATGAACGACCTGAATTAAGTAGACACGGCACATTCAGATCCATCAAGACACGTAAAGATGGTCGTGTACCCATGATTCTCGTTGTAAAATGTGGCAATCCTGAAGAACGGGAACCAGGTAATCGTAAACCTGGTAATCGTGGTAAAAGAGATTCACAAGTCCTAGTCATGAATTTCCTCTCCAAAGTGATGTTTGATGATCGATTGACTGAACTTGAATTTGAATTGGTGCATAAATTGTGGGCTATTGGTGGTGTACATCCTTCTAAATATGAGGGTGTACTTATGGTGGATGCTGATACCAAGGTTTATCCTGATTGTATAACGCATATGGTGGCTTGTATGTTGAATGATCCAAAAGTTATGGGGTTGTGTGGTGAGACGAGGATTGCGAATAAGTTTGGGTCGTGGGTCACTATGATACAGGTAATTCGACCGTCATATTGTGTTTTTTTTGTACCAGTTCTCACCTTTTTCTTTCGTTTCAAAGGTGTTTGAGTATTACATATCTCATCACTTGACAAAAGCTTTCGAATCCGTATTTGGAGGTGTAACATGTCTACCAGGATGCTTTTGTATGTACAGAATCAAGGCTCCCAAACCTGAACACGAAGGCACATTTGTACCTCTCCTCGCAAATCCAGATGTAGTTGAACAATACTCTGAAAATGTAGTGGATACGCTACACAAGAAGAACCTGTTACTCTTAGGAGAAGATCGATTCTTGACGACGCTAATGCTCAAGAATTTCCCACATCGGAAGATGATTTTCGTGCCACAAGCTGTATGTAAAACCGTGGTGCCTGATTCCTTCAAGATCTTGTTGAGTCAGAGGAGGCGGTGGATCAATTCAACCATACATAATTTGTTGGAGTTGATACTTGTGAGGGACTTGTGTGGGATTTTCTGTTTCTCTATGCAGGTATGCATCTTTCACATTATGTTTTTTTCCGCATTGCGCTTTTCGAAACAAATGCTAATTTCACTGCCCACACAGTTTGTGATATTTATGGAACTTGTAGGAACAGTCGTGCTACCCGCTGCCATTTCCTTCACCATATTCTTGCTAATCGAGTCCTTCTTCATATCACCACCACCGTACATTCCATTGGGACTTCTCGCTGCCATATTAGGTCTACCAGCCTTGCTGATTGTGATGACGGCGCATCATCCAATGTACATATTCTGGATGTTTATCTACTTGGTCTCGCTACCCATATGGAATTTCGTATTACCTCTGTATGCATTCTGGCACTTTGATGACTTTAGTTGGGGCCAGACGCGTCAAGTAGCCGGTGAAAAGAAGGGAGAAGATCATTCTCGTCGAACAGGTGAATTTGATGGGGAGGGAATCCAGTTACGTAGAGCAGCAGACTGGATACGGTATCGCAAGATGCAGAATGAGAAGGCTAGACGACTGCTGTTTGCTCAACAGGAAGCTACTGCTGGTGTGGGTGGTGGTGGTGCCAGTAATTATAATCCTAACTTGATGGATCCAACCAGTAATATTGAGTCGATGGGTGATTCTAGCCATACGGGCGCATATCCATTCCCGTTGGCATACTCACGCCCTCAACCATCGCTTCCACCGCCAATGCCTCTTAGATCACAATCTGATGATGACAGATGGGTAGATAACAGCCAGTCAGATGCACCACCACGGCGCAATCCAACCGTCCGATTCAACGCTTCTCCTGTGATAGAACGACCCAGTCATTTAAGCAATATATTAGCCTCCTCAGGTGCCATCGCACCACGATCTCCAGATGGATCACTGACTCAACCACCATCCCCAGTGAAACCATTGCCAAACCTACCACCACAATATACCACACGTTCGCCTACACGTCGAACATCACTAGCTCATGGTGTTAGGAATGCATGGTCTGCTATACAAACTCCTTTTAATAATAATAGTAGGAATAGTCATTTAGATAATGGGGCCACGCCACCGCCTCCACGTGACGAGAGTTTGAGGACGAGCTCTATACCAACTCTGCTAAGGCCGCTCCCGATACCGCTACCGAATATTGTTACTGTTTGGAAACCTAGTGAAAATGATGGTAGTAAAGCAGACGGGGTTGAAGAGGAAGATTGTAACAAGACGACGTCTACTGAACATTTTAGTACGAACAATGGGTCGTCTGAAGGAGAGGAAACACCGGCAACAGCATCCAAACAGACTGCTGATCACGCTGGGTTGTCACCGCCGAGAACACCACCGAAAGAATCGAGTGTTGGATGGGTGCCCAAACTTGGGTTTATTGAAGAGGGTCATGATGCTGATGATGAGGAGTGAGTAGTGACACATATAAAAGAGACGTTTGCATATGGGATTTGCATAAGGGACTTCTGTTTTTACTCATAAGTAATTTATATATAAGTTGTGCTTTTGAAACATATAGAACGGCTAGTACATTAAAGAAGAGAAATCATATAGTGACTAGATGTTTTATAATTGGTGTGGTTGATGAGGCGCACCATTTACTGGAGCTGGAGCTTGACCCTGGTTCTGGTTCTGAGTTAGATACCAACTCATCAAGTCATTCGTTTCTGGATTGTGCACTTGGACGTCCACATCCTCGTGCGGTTTGTATTCGTCAGGCTCGACTTTCGCGCGCTTCTTTTGGCGGTACCTGCGATAAAGTATGCATCCTACGACTAGCATTATCTGCAGGACGACGTTGGCGGCTATAAAGTATGGGTTCTATGTTTCGAGAAATGTTAGCAAAGGAGAAAGGACGACAAGAGTTGCAAGACATACCTTTAATAGCACCAACGCCTTCGCCCAAAGCTGCTGGAACCTCGACTGTGCAGCGGGAACTGCCGTTGCCATTGCAGTAGCTGCAGCACGTGCTTGCGATATAGCTGTTACACGTGTAGTCGGGACTACATTCTGGACTGCGGTTGCTACCAGTCCCGCTGGTGCTCTTGTTGCAACTGCTCCAGTCGCCACAGGTTGTGGAACCCCACCACCACCACCAAGTCCTTGACAGCACAAATCACCTTGCGCTGTCTGGCAATACGCTACCCTCTCTGTCGATGAGAAGAACCCACAGTTTATGTCTTCACGGACTGATGGTTCGGAAGCGATGCAGTTGGTTGCGGTGAGGTTGGTGCAGAGAGAGTTGTATACGCGGAGGGTTTCGGTGCGTGCTATTGTTACGTTTTGCTGTGGGGCTTGGGTGCAGGTTGTTTGGGATGTAAAGACTGCGTTTAGGCTTTTGAGGGCGGCTTGGCAAGAGTTTGCACATAGTTGTTGGGATTGCAGAGGTTGGATGCAGCCAAGTGATGTGGAGCGCGATACGAGGAGGGAGCAGAATGTTGATATCTATTGTGTTGAGATGAGGATTCAGTATGTTGCCGTTACGCAAACGAGACACGCGACAACGACACTAGGACTCGGCATTCTTGACTATGCTTCTACGAGGATATCTTACATGGTATCGCTGCCCTTGACCTTTATACTAAGAAAACAAATTTCGTAAGTATGTCATTCAAAAAAAATCAATCCCTCAAACCTCCTCACGTTAGGACAGTCATACGACGTTGCAAAGGTCGACACATATGATATCGACGTATCGTAATGCAGTGCAACATATGCATCAAAGGACTTCACGTCCGTGTATAGTTCTGGTTTTAAAAGGACTGTGCTCTAGTCACAAAATTACATTGAGATGGTTGTTGGTAAGGTGTATGGTTCAAGTTCATGTACCTTTGAGAAGGCCGAGCAGACTCTGGATGATGTGAGAGGCATGCATTGGGGTGCTTGAGCCTGTGTGATTGATAAAAGAGATACTGCGGATATCAGTGTAAGTATGAGACTCGTCATGGTTGGAGCAGATGCGTATTGTGCATCCAGTGGAGACAGTTAGAGTCCGAGAGATCGACTTAGCACTACAATGAACGTATCAAACTGAATACCGTGACAAATTTGGTAGAAAACGAATATGTTGTGGATGGTTAGGGAGAATGATGTGTATGCAAAATGTTCGAGGTTCTCCGTGAGGAGCCAGAAGAAGTTCCCTGAATACAATAAATAAAAATCAGAAATGATATTGAAATTAAGTTGGACGTGCCTCGTTCCAAATTCCAAATGCTCTTCGATCTGTCTCTCACGTTGAACGCTTGGAATCCGTCACTTTGCTCATGAAGCTCCAGGTCGTAAGCAGACAGAGCCGGTCCGGAGCACATTCGGTTAGTCTACATATAGAACTGAATTGAATCCGATAGTTGTAAGTTCTCAATTTCACGATGGACGAGGTGTAACGGTTGTCAATGTGAAGCGCAGTGTGTTGGTAATATTGAACATGGCATCAGTTGAAGAAACGACATGAAAATTAAAGTCTCTGTCATCTTTGAGTCCATGCACGCCGCTTCTAGTTGAGTAGCATCCCCACATCAACCACTTGAAACTGACATTTTGCTCCATCAAGAGATTGACAGTGCATAGTAGGAAGTGTTCCAACCACCACATTACAAGCACGAATACAGCAATATTATGCAATAGATTCATATATTTAAATTTTACATCGAAAGGCGCGATACTAGATGCGACATACTTCTGCTTTCGCAAAGCCTTTTAGTTTCCAGCTGCGAGAACGTCTCTTCTAGACGTTGCCTCCTCTATATACTGCCGTGCCAAAGAAGTAGGCTTGACACCACAAGCCTTCATCTCCTGCATCAACCTCATCATCTCAACCTGGTCCTCACACATCACACAAGCCTTAAACAACACCTCATACACTCTCGGCATAACCGCATCATCCTGTTCAATATCCCCCTGCAGCAAATCCCGTCTTATCTGATACCACAAATCATGCACCACGTAAAACGATACATCACTATACACATTAACCATCAACTCCATAATCGTAACGTATTGGGCTAAGGTGAAACGATATCCAGATATTTTGGCATCAGATATTTTCTGTATGGCGTCTTCGATATGTCCACCTAGTAGTCTGACCTTGACTAAATCGACGATGGAGGTAACGGTATGTGGTACTCGGGATTGGCGCATGTCTTCTTCGAGGTGCTGGATTTGCGGGTCGAGATTGTAGAGTACTGGGTGGTCTTCGGCGGGGGAGGTGAGACATGTGTAGAAGAGGTGGGAGTATATGGAGGGTGTCATTGTTATGCCTAGCGACTTGATCAGCGATATGACATTGTTTGTTGCGACTGGTGTAAACGGTATTGTGGTCCTTCGTGACCAAAGGAGCATATAATCGGCAGGCCTGCATATGTAGCGTAATAGTATATCCATAGTGGCGGCGTTTGGTTGCATACCGTTCAGTAGCATGTGTTTATACTGGGCTATATAATCCTCATAGTCTTTTCCTTCAGGACGATGAAGCAGCTGATGCTTTAGACCGTGTAGTTTCAGCACAACGTTCCCATCGTCCACATTAACGACCGAGCCGTCCCTCTGTAATATGCTATATATAACACAATCAGTTTCCTCAAACCATTGGCGAAATGTTGATCGTGTATCAAGCCAGCTCTCAGAATGCGGATACGCGACCATATTTCTGACTGTACATTCCAAGAATGATATATCCAGCACTCGTGATATGCGTCGTACGGTATCTAGATCTAGTGACGATGACTGTAGTGCGGTTCGTATTCGATCTCGGAAGTTTGATGCTCCAACTCGGTTCCTGTTATTAAAGAGCGCTTTGATGGCCGTGGTCACCATGTCGACATCTGGTATGGTGGTAGCAGTGGACAGGGCTTCTATGAATGAATCGACGTATGGTGCGAGTTGGTTTTGTTCTAGGTGAGGTATCGATGCAGATAATGTTGCCAGGTTCCGCTGTCGGGCATGTGCTAGTAGCTTTTTGATTGCCTTGTTACCATTTTGTAATTCGTAAGCCTATAAGTCATGGAAGATCAGAACGAGACGAGAAAACAAGACACAATCTAGAATGTCAACATCAGTAGATGCTCCCACCAAGCGATCTATCCCACATTGCACTCACCCTGACAAGCAACGCAACAGCTCCCCAATCTACATTCTTGCTCAGTGTTACTTTCTTATGCAACCAGTTTCTAGTCTTCGCAAGACGAATTCCACCAGCTTCAATCAAGCATCTGGCCCAATCCACATCCATAGACTTAAAATTACTGTGTATCATATCTTCAAGTTCCGAAGCTCTTCCAGCCTTTATATAGCTTTGACATAGTAATTTGAATGGCTGGGATTGATTCAACGTTGCCTGTTCAAGATGTTGGGATTGCTGATAGTGAGCGAATGTTTTCATGGCCGTAGCAGTGTCTCCGTAATGAGCACATGCTTTGAGGATGGATATGTGATCTGGTGGTGGTCCATTGGTTGTTGATGTTGAGAAAGATGCATGTCGAAAATGTGTGAGTGCTTGGTGAAGAGACCGTGCAGTGAGTCTCATTCTTTTAGTATGCGATCCTAATAGAAAATACGCGAGTTAGCACGGCTATCACTTGTAACGGGGACCTCTATTAACCACAACTTGCCTGTTTGCGTAATTTCACAGTTTGTTACTTCCAAACAAAAAAAATCACGAAGGCAAGGAAAAAGATGGAGAACAGTGAAGAACTGGAGCAAAGTAAGTGGGATCTGTTTACTACCGTGCAATTTTATATTCCAACGATTTTCTAATTTCTGTTTGTCTATATAGACTGCGTTGAAACAGCCAATTCATTGCTCGCGCTCATCAAAGTTCCACTTCAACTTACATCTATTCAGGACTTTGTACCGTCGCTATGGGTCGCACTCTATGAAGGAATATTACAGACTCGTATTCCAGACATTATAAGAGATCCGCTGCTCGCTACTCAACCGCAAACTCGGACATCAAACGTATCAGCTGTAATCGCCCAACTCTCCGAGCTGATCAAGACCCCGCTCGACCATATCAGACCGCAGGATGTTATCGAGTGCCAGCCACAGGACGTGTATAATCTATTAGAGATATTAGACGGGGTTGCTTCTGTGGTGTTATCCAGTAACTCGTCAGGTGCCACTGGGACGACGGGTGAGAGCAGTAAAGTAACCACCTCCTCGGGCGATGCCAGTAACCCATTAGAGATCGCTACTGCCGAATACTATGGTGACAATAGTGCTGCTTCGAACGCGGAAGACTTGCACGACGGATTTGAGGTATCGGGCATTGAACCAAACATTACCCAAATCAGTATGGATAGTATTAGTCAACTAGGTCAGGCTGCTACTACATCTGCAGCCCCGACGGCGTCTAGGCAACCAAACCCACCTGTACAGCCTCGGCCGGTGCAATCGAGACCTCATCGGGACAGGAAACGAAGACGAAACAATAATGAAGGGCTGCTGCTAGAAGTTAATGACGATGTAGAAGAGTTTGCACGTATGCGCGAGGCTGGGATAGCACCACAGCCGGAAATCATGGATGAAGGTGATGATGATGAACAGCAACAGCTAGCAGCAGATCAACGTAACACGACATCGTCACCATCAAAGAAACGGATACGATTCAATCTGACTGCTGGCAATAGTAATACTCAGGCACAACAGCAGCAGCCACCTCCACCACGGGCCACCATTCCAGTCTTGTTACGACCGTCTGCATCAGATACACCGTATACTCGAGCACTAAAAACTCGACGAGCTCAACTGATGCAACAGCAACATGCCATCAAAACACCATTTACAACCGTAAAAACGAGTAAAGCTGGTAGCACTGGCAGTTCCAGTGGTGTCTCGCGGCCTAGTAACAACAGAAAACCAGGTTCGACATCTAGCAGAGCAAGTGCAGCCAGTAAAGCGTCCAGCAGCAGTAGTAGCACTCGGCCATCTATACCAACAGCCATTCCACCTGCTGCAGAGACCAGCCCAATGGATAATACAGAACAAGAGGAGGTGGACGATGATACAGAAGCCATGCCTGAAAAGACACTAGCACAATTTGAACGTATAGTGTCACAGGCTCTGCCTGGAGTTGAATTGGGCTCAACTATTCGTAATTCGACGTGGAACAAGCAGCTCAAGACTTGGCAAAAGGCTCTTGATGATAGGAACTGGAATCGGCGTGTAGAGCTGGTGGGTGCTTCGAATAATACCATCCTTTCTGATTAACTAATTTTTTTGGTTGTTAGCACAAGGCAACAGTGGCAGTAGGAAGTCAAACTCCTGTTGAGGTCATGAGACGTGAGATTGAGCAGACCATTGAACAGGTATTGGTTGTATACTTCAACAGTGTGTTTTGCGTCTTGATCCTTACTGCCATTTTTTGCGATAGCAACAACGACGACAACAAGAAACAGTTGCTAGAATGGCCCGCACCGACCTTCTTGAACGTGCACGACGAGTGACGAAAATGGAAGTGCGACAAGCTCAAATTGAAAAGGAGGTCGAGAGCTTCAAGATTAAGAAGAAGATGCGCGAAGAGCAGGTATTGTATCTTTTCAGCCGAATCGGGTTTCTTGGCCCTCTCTAATCTGTCCTCTTTATTCTCCAGATTGTCAAGACACTCTACGACGATTATTTACGAGCTCAACGAAGTGCAATCATCGAAACACGAGCTCTTGAACGTGAAAAGACGAGAAACATGCAAGGAGAAGCCAAGAAACGACAAGTCGCTCGTGAATCCTACTTTCGAGATCAGATTACGCTGCTTCAGGAGGGTATCAAGGAAGCTCAGAAGGATGAGGCGATTGCTGTTAAGGCTCAGATTGAGGTATGGTGTTTGCGAGAAGAGTTTTAGATGGTTCTTTACTAGGAATTTAACAGTTGTTTTTTTGTTCTTGTAGGAATTACGCAAAGTTGCACGTGATGAAAAGGAAGCAGCCAAGAAGCAAATACGTCTAGTGCGAGAGAAGTTGGCTGTTGATGCTCAAGATGTTGAGTTGACGAATCTTGACGCGAAAATTGCAAAGAGTCGGATTCGATTCGTGTAGACATGTTGTATTTAACGTGATTTAAACGTTTAATTTCGTTTGTCTATATGTACTATTCGCTATTGGTAGCAGAAAATCTGAATATAATATAGTTTTGGTCTCGCTTTTGCGTTGTTTATGGATTGATTCCTTCAAATCACTTGACCAATTTTAGAACAGCAAACAATGATTCAAACCAGAAGACTGCTGAATTTGGCACGATTGGCTACGCGTACAGTAAGCTAAACTTGATATTCAACCCACCAAGGAACCACAGATCTCCATCACTAACCTCAAACTAATTTCCCAAACCAGATTCATTCAAGTGCAGTCCAACACGAAGCAGTCGCCAATGATCACGCAGCAGCCGCCAACAAGAATATATCTGCTAAATCGGGTGCTAATGTCTCCTTCCCTGGTGCACCTCAGTCTGTCTATACCGAGACATTAACATTCTTAAAATCGTTTCCAACCATTCCCACTTATCGTGTTCTGGACTTGGACGGGACGGTGATGGTGCCTTCTGAAGAGCCAAAGGTACTTTAAATTGAATCATTTCTGAGAATTTGAATTTGATCTCGTGGAGTTGATTGTTGCATGGTTGTTTGGGATCTCGAAGTTTGGACAAAACCTGGACGTGTTTATGAACAACCTGTGCGGTTATAGATCCCAGATCAGAAACTAGTCCAGATGTACAAGACCATGTTAACCATCAATGCTCTGGACTTGGTCTTGTATGAAGCTCAGCGACAAGGTCGGATATCCTTCTACATGACTTCATATGGTGAAGAAGCAACTCATTTAGGAAGTGCTGCTGCTTTATCGGATTCTGATGTCGTGTTTGCGTGAGTTCCCACCTATTGGCACTACAAAGTTAGTCGGCGCAAAAAAAGCCTCACCTATTTTCCACCTATAGACAATATCGAGAAATCGGTGTCCTGCTCCACAGGAACTTCCCGCTCTCATCCATAATGAACCAATGCTACAGCAACGATGCGGATCTGGGCAAGGGACGTCAAATGCCTGTACATTATGGATCCAAGGAACACTCGTTCCAAACCATCTCGTCACCACTCGGAACGCAATTACCGCAAGCCGCTGGTGCTGCATATGCTTTGAAACTTAGGAGTCAGAGATCAAGTGGTGGGAAGGGTGATGGGAATGTGGTGATTTGTTATTTTGGAGAGGGGGCAGCTAGTGAAGGTGATTTCCATGCTGCATTGAATTTAGCGGCTGTTACGAGCTCCCCTGTGATATTCTTTTGGTATGTTGTTGTTGTGACTGAGTTTTGTGGTCATTCATGTAGACAATGCTCCGGTTCATATTTTGTCGTCTAGTCGTAATAATGGATATGCAATATCGACACCGTCCAATGAACAGTATCGTGGAGACGGTATTGGTATGTCTTTCTCTTTGGCTTTAGCCTCCTTGATGCCATTGAGCTGATTTATCTTTGTGGGTAGCATCTCGTGGTCACGGATATGGTATAGAGACTGTTCGAGTGGATGGCAATGACATACTGGTAAGAAGATATTTACTTTGTAACTTCCCGGTTTTTTCGCGTCCATTAACACTCAATGGCATAGGCCGTTTATAATGCTGTGAGCGTGTCGAGAAAAAAGGCATTAGCAGAAGCTAAACCAATACTAGTTGAAGCTCTAACATATCGGTAAGACCATTTTGAGGACGTGTGATCTTCTGATAAAAAAACTAGCTTTATCAACAAATTCTGTATAGAGTCAGTCACCACTCAACATCAGACGACTCATCGGCATACCGATCTAAAAAGGAGGTATCCGATTGGCAGCAACAGGATTCTCCAACTAGTCGGTTTAGGAAGTATATGGAGCGTCGTGGGTTGTGGTAAGAGACAAATTTCATTGCTGCCACACACCCTTTTGCTGCCGTACTTAGGTTGGTTGTGCCAATAGGAACGATGAGATGGAAAAATCTCATAAAAAGACAGCCAGAGCCGACATTCTGAAAGCCTTCCAAGATGCCGAAAAAAGAAAGAAGCCTGCATTGTCAGAGCTGTTTACTGATGTTTATGATGAGGTACTGCAGCAAAAAAAGCTCAAGTTCGCGCCTGAATGCTAATGCTCTTCCTGCACAGATTCCTTGGCATCTTAAAGAACAAGAAAAGGAGTTGGCTGATATAATTGCAAAGAGACCTGAACATTATGACGTTTCGAACTATATTAAGAGTGCTTGAATGAGTTACTTTGGGACTACTGGTTGTGTAATATTTGGACTCTTAATGTTAATTTAGATTGAATACTGGCATGAAATCAAGTTTGGAATAGTGTTTTCTTGGACTTGTTTAGTTTGTCAACTTTAAGGTTTGCATCTTTACGTTGTTTACACTACTATCATCAATGACACAGAATTTAATCTGCTCGGTGAGACAACCTCAGCTCAACCACTGTGAAGTGTCCACGAGAGATAGCAACAGAAACTGGTGTTTCTCCACAACGGTTGGCAATGTTGAGAATGACTCCCTGTTCAAGTTTGACACGATGAGCGACCCAAACTGTTGAAAGCTGGAACGGTTGTCTTACGCTTTCAGTCAAAGAGCTGACAGTAGCTAAATAAACGTTGTATGAGGCCACCCATAGAGGTTTAGCACGGGCTACTTCAATCAGGTTGCAACCTTTGTCTAAATCAAGTCTGTTTTAGACGGTTTATTGACTTGAGCTCCCTATTTGCTAAATATTTTTAATATTGAATTGAATTGAATAAATCACTGGGAGCAAAAGATCTTACGTGTTCAATCAAGTAGTTGCCTATTTCAGCATGTGCATTCATCGCTACAACAAACAAGGGCGTAAGATCACCTTCCGTTGGCAGTTCTGAGCTGCGTTGAAGAGTGGCGTGCGACCATCATTTGAGCCTTGGTTGGCATTCACGCCCTATTAGCCATTTTGTCAACACACATTCCTGATATTTAATATGGAGAGTCACTCACCTTTTCTAGCAGGTATTTTACAACTTCTACATGACCATTAAATGAAGCAATCCAGAGTGGCGATTTAACATTACTACTGGCACCTGTTAACTTGGCCTATTTTCTCATAAGTCAGAAACGCGCGATTACAATAAAAATTTATAGTCCACAAACAATTGCCTTTACACTCCCCTCACCTTTAAGACCAATTGTTTGACTCCTTTTCTATCTCCATCCCTTTCTAAATGTCCGTTTTGGGCAGCAATCCAAAGAGCTGGCATTCCGTGCTCTGATGGGGGCGACGGCCCTCCAATATTCAGAGCTATACTCTGCGTCGTAATCAGCAGGGTTACAATTGTCAGCGTGAACGTCATATTGGTCATTACACATTACTGCCTCGCAGGGTTGGCATGATAGCAAGTGCTCGTCACAATATCTGAATAAACGACCATAGCACCCTTCGTCATTATTCTCCTCTTCACATTCATAACACTGTAGCATTTCCGCTTTGTGTTGGCGACAGTAAACTGGACAATCAAACCCTTCACTACACGCGGCCACCCCAAAGTCGAAATCTTCATACAGAGAGCTGGGAGAGTTGAGCTTTGCGATACCATCGTCGCTATGGCTTCTGCATATCAGAGTATTACATCCTGGTTCATCGCATTCAATGAATTCACAATTCCGTCGGTGGCAATATATTGACTACATTCTCATCCCGGTAGGAGATTTTGCGATGACGTGCAGCCTCACAGGCACGATCTAAAGCTCTAAAGGGCCTCAACTGTGTTCCATAACCAGTTGCATCACTACCCCTGACTGGACTAACGATGAAGGGCAGTTCTGCGATAATGTCTATCATGTCGTTAAGTTGCAGATGACGTTTGGGGTCCTGTAAGACAGAAAGCCTCTCTCGTTCGCTCTTTTAATCCACGGTGCAGCACGTGGAAGCACAATTCTTTTAGCGAAAGAGGTGAGCCAGGGTGGAATCGGTTTGGTAGGATGGTGGGTTTCGTATTGACGTAGGTATTGCTATAGTCGCAATGCGTTCAATCAGGAATTTTGGTAAACGATTCAGCGTCAACAATTTAAAGAAACGTGCAAGCAAAAATCTTTTTGAAGAAGCGACCAGACGTGCATATCCTTCTTTGAGTACATCGATACCTCTGATACTGCTAATCCTTGTGCTCAACATACCAGTGCCAGCAAATCTAGCCTCAGACGTCAGAGTGGCTGACGACGAATGTTCTCCTGATGGCCTCTCTTTTGCTAATACAGAAGGAGAATTTACTGGGACGATACTATTATTGTTACTTTTATTACCACTAGAGGGAATCAACACGGTAGAGCTTGGTGCATTCCTCAAGTGACGAATAATGGAAACTAATGGCAGTGGATCCTTTGATAAAGCTGCCGCATCAAAGTGACCTGATGCTACATCCGATATTGCCGGTGAGGAACTAGCCAATGATGTTGCAACCGGTGGCCAAAACTGCTCGTCAAGCAGATGTCGTTTCGCAGAATGTCGTTGAGCTTCTCCCTAACGATTCCAAGCCAACATGAGTTCATACAAGTTGCATAATCCAGAGGTATTGAATGGTTGCGTGTCCTCGTTTGATTCGAGTTCTAAGTTGCACGTCAAAGCTGATAGTGCGGGAATCACCGTGTTAAAATGTTTGCCTTTAAACATGTTGAGAAATCGAAAGATATCCGATGTTAATAGATTTGGGCCATGGATCTAGATCAGCAATGAATGGTTGGCTTTTGTAAGCGTGCATGGAACTCTGCAATATTTGACAATTGACAACCCTCCTAAACGTTGCAGATACCAAAAAGGACAACGCTCATCTGCTCTTTTATGCAACCTAACTCACGAATATGACAGCCTAGGGTAGTCAAGCTCCAACGACTGGCCACTGGGAACACTGTTTGTTACAAGTTTGACTTGTGATTTCCAATCCTTCATTTGAAACAGAGTTAGCCCTCCAAAGGGAAGAGAGACACCGCGAAAGCCTCAATACGCTATATCGTGCCGGACTAAGATGCTTCAATTCGAAGCAATCGATTCTATATCATCGAGAAATCACCACAATTGGTTGGACGCGTAAAATAGTGAGTTAAGTTATCGTCTTTGTACACTACGGTACAAGTTTTGGGGTCTTTTTGACCTGTATTTGTTCTATTTAGATTCTTTATTTAAGGTCTCGTGAAAAGGCGACCAAAGAACCCTCACACTGCCTTGACACTCAATCGTTTATACTTTATCGTTCAGCCTTTCAACAAACACACCTTCCAGCCGATATCTCAAAATAATGCCAGCTTAGCACAAGTCTCCTTCCACGACGGTATGGGTGTTGCCACATGCTTTGATAGAGTCGGCCTTGACCGCGTATAAGGTTACATCCCCCAGCATAACCCAAGGAATATTAAAGTGACACAGAGAAGGAGTCGCACTGCCACTCTTGGGGTGTGGCTGAACGAATGCTGCTTGATGCACAAAGGCGCATACAGCTCTTGTTTGATATTCTGGACTGTTTTGTGGATGTTCAATCGTATTGAACAGTCTCTTTAAGCTTCTATGGAGGTTTTGAAATCAAGTTGTTTGGTCAACCTTCCAATAATCCCAAAACCATTGCACTTTGCAGCATATTATTTCATTACTTTCCTTGTAAAGCAAAACAAATTACAAATATTCAGACTCCTTTGGAGTCATATCCGTCGATTCATATCGTCATTACGCACTGCTAACACAGTTCAGACTATAAGGGCAGTGGGTAGAGGGATTGCTAGAATACTGTTCAATGAGAATCCCAGGCTGATACCATACGAAATCGGATGTCGATAGGACTGGCAAGTTTGTTCGATAATAACAGGTGTTAAATGGTACGCCAGTGTTGTATACACAGTGTCCCACAACTGAGTTCAAGACGAATGAAGCTAACGTGTTTCCTTGAGCGTCGACGGCAGGACAGCTGTAGGTGTCACCGTTTTCACACAAGTCAGTGCTAAGGAGAAGTGGAGATAAGTTAGTACACAAGTAGCTGAACAAGCAAACAAATCAGTGTTTACAAGCAACTTACTGGGGAACGCAGTTGAGACCGTGTGGACAGGTTGAGCTAGGCCCACTTACGAGCGCGTATTGAAGATGTCCAACATGACCAGGAGTTGTATCGTAAATACAACCGGTATTCCCACTAGGTACTTTGAAGCCACACATTACGCTACCGACGAATGGACCTTGTTGGATGATGGAAAGTGCAGAGGCCGGGTTTCCTATTGGACAAGTTCATATCAGGGTGCGCTATTGGTAAAAATGGTGGATTTTACAAACCATCAATGTCCTCAGTAGGGCAAAAGAGTTGGTTTGCAGGTGTAGCACAGGCGGGCCACTGGCACTGGGCTGCATAATTGGAAACCTATATCCAAAGCAACGCGTCAATGGTTTGTTGGCCTACATAGTTGTAGTACACAAATCTTGTGACAACAAATTGACTTACAACACAGGTATCTCCACAAGTAGTAAACGATTCATTGGCGAAACTGGCAGGCCCGGTTGAATACATACAATTTGATATCCCGTTAGTTACAGAACTGGCGGTAAGAGTTCCCCCGAAGTCAGATACAGCAGGACATGGGCAAGCCGCTCTACAGCCATGACAAAATAGAGAGGGTAAGTAACATAT
The DNA here is from genome assembly GCF_006535985.1 of Synchytrium microbalum. NCBI lineage: Eukaryota > Fungi > Chytridiomycota > Chytridiomycetes > Synchytriales > Synchytriaceae > Synchytrium > Synchytrium microbalum. The sequence continues at coordinate 138,674 of NW_022158380.1, forward strand.
TTGATGATAGTTTTCAGAAATTCATATACTCACGCTACAGAAGAAGGAACTGGTGAAGCTGCAGCTGGGCTTGGTGCGATGGCTGGAGATGGTACGACAGCTGGAGATGCTGCAACAGCTGGAGATGCGACTGGGCTAGGAGCGGCAGCAGCGGGGCTTGCAACAACGGGGCTTGCAGCAGCAGGAGGATTTCCAAATCCACAGGTGCCAAAACCGGCTTGACAGCTGATGGGATCACAATGAGCAGCCGTGGTGCCACACCATCCGTACTATAAATCAAAGGCAAGAAAGTCAGTATGATAATCTGACAACGTGCAAGAATCTTTTCTAAACGTATTACGTTCTTGCCAGTCACAAAAGTTGATTTTCACAAACTTGCCTGAGAACAACAGTTACCACCAGTACACGAGGTACCAAATCCACTTCCACAACGATCATTGGGATCTACAGTAATGGTAGAACCGCATAATCCATACTGAGGTTGGCAACCAGTGCCACAGTAACTTTTCCAAAAAAAAGATCATCAGCTCAAATAGCCCTTCCATTACTTGCGTACTGAATGCCAAAAGCTCAAAACTTACTCCTCACTAGTCCCACAATACGAGTACTGCGAACAGCACCCACCACCTGGACACGTCCCATGCCCAGCACCACACTGCCCACTCTCAGACAACGTAACAGCCGGCGACAATGCAGCAACACATAGAATCTGACCAGGGAAAATATACTGTGCATCACAATCCAATGGAGAGCCAACATTGTTCAACGCCTCCAAAGCGTGGTAGTCGACTAAACCCTTTGCGAGGGCGATTGCCCAGCACGAGTCGCCCGTTACGACAGTGTATGTACTGCCACATGCTGAGATTGGGTCAGCTTTGCTGGCTTGAAGCAAGATTGCAACCGCCAGTAACACCTAGTATAGGATTTCGGGTGGTTGTGTGGTGGTTAGATTGGTTCGGATTTTTTTGGGACGCTTTGGGGGTTGAATTGAAGGCGAGTGAGGCAGGTGACGAGATATGCGAAGCTTACCAGCTGGAGTGTTTTGATGGCCATGTTTTTTGTTCGTTCCTGTGAGACTTTTGGGCAGAACTGAGGCCGAACCAATGTTGTGTCACTTTTGCCTTCTAGTTTTGGACACTGCCACAAGCAGCCACTTTTTACAAGGTTTGACGCATACTGCTAGATTTAAAAGGAACTGTATAGCCCTTGGTTGATATTATTGTCTCAATATGTAAATCGCAAGCTTGTTGAAAGAATGCAAGTCCCACAACGTCAGCAAGTTCTAAGAAACTTGGTTAAACCAGGCGAAAACTTGCTTTGGAGGCAAACTTGCCGGACAAAGTATATCGATACATTCTGAGTAGTAAATGATATGTATAATTGGCTACCTTAATTGTTCCAGATCACACGTCAAGACTCAACAGTTACACACTTGTTTGCTCACTCGAAACGATTCAGGCGAACAAAACTTTTGTTCATCGTCCTATGGTGGGCCTTCGTCATCTGACGTCTCGGGTGGTACGGGCGTGAGGTATTGCCGTGCAGACAGCAATGACGGAAGTTGTTCTTGACTGGCACTGTCTGCCCATTGTCCTGGTACGCTTCTGTTTCACATTCTACAGGGCCCTCCTCTTCTCTATTATCTCTTTCATCCACTTTACCCTCTGTTCTCGTCGTTTTCAGTATCTGTGTGCATATTTCATTTCAAAATCCGTGACTACTATCTTTGCCACAATGTCTGACAACACACTAGAAATGAACTTTAAATCCATTAAGTGCTCCAATAATGCATCATATATGATATCTGTGGGAAAATGAGAGGTTAGATAAAAAAGCCTCCAGCAAAATGAATCATGTCACATCAGCTTATCCTAATTATGAGCCATAACGTAAAGCCCTGCCCTTATTCATACAATTGCATTCGTAAAGTTCATTAATGTAGATTGGGTTGCGAAGTTGCTTGTATGGGCACTAGGAAGAAGATAAACCGATTAGGTGTTCATCCCACAGAAAAAAAAGCCAAAAAAAGTATTATATGGTTTCCGCATTACATCAAGAACGGTACTAACAGTCTGAATATCACCTCCTGCAACTGATTCTTACCATAGTTTCAGAAACATGGCTGCAAAGTGCTCACTGGCACTGCAAAGCACAAAAATTTGGAGTATTGAGTGTTAGCAACTTGATGCATTCAGAAAATCCGGCTCAAACAGCTATAAGGATCCAAAGAATGACCTTTTTTTACTCCACAAACTTCGCGGAGCCATACAACCTCTGCAGTCCACGCCTTAGTCCAACTCGGCAACTCGTGATGGGCTTCCGGGCATAGCAGATATAGCTACATTCATTCCTTGAGCCAGCATGAGCCTGATGATGGGCTTATAGAGTCCATTCAAGGGTTAAGTGTTGGGACGTGCCGGTATATACATCTTCCGAATCGACGGGATAGATGCTGCAGGGCGAATAATTTAGCATCTGTATCAATTTGGTATCGGTGGTTGATGGTATTATTGTAAATGCAGCGTAATACATACGTCATTGTGTCGTGGTCTAGTGGAATGCCCAACCGGGAGTTTGAAAGGTGAGACGTTAGACTGCCCTTCCTGCGAGCCATGTGAAGACTGTTTGCTTGTAGTAGTGTTGCAAAAGCAAGCACTGTCCGGTGCCGAACGTTCCTACTAAACGTGTGATATACCTTGGCTTGACTTCCACCAAGCTTCGTCGAAATCGGCGACCGTCAGTGACAAAACCTACAAAAAATAAATTCGTGATAAAATACGAAGGGAGTCATCCTCCATCGGTTGATCCAACACCGTGCTCGAATTTGGTATAAATCATCTATTATTCTGAATATTTAAATTAGCCTCTTGATTTGTAAAAGCAGCTCCACACTCCAAGCCTCACACGCCTCGCACTCACATATTAAAATATTTATCGTCTTCTCCAACAAGATCAAGACTTTTCAGGCGAATGAAACTTTTCACCATCCTCATACTGTGTGCCTTCATCATCTGACGTGTCGTGCGGCACGGGAGTGAGTTCATACCGTCCAGAAAGCAATAAGTCCTGACTGGTGTCGTCTTGTCCTTTACCATTATCGCCTTGGTATTCCTCTGCTTCATCTTCTACGATCTCCTCCTCTTCCTCGTCCTCATCAACATCATCATCACCACCTAAACCAGCTTCACCCTCCCTGTCTACTTGTCTCTTTGGCATATCCTCATACACCGTTTCAAAGTCCTTGACCATAATATAGGAAATAATGTCACTCACTACACTTGCATACAGTTTACGGCCTATACGTCCTTCAGTGCAACCAGTCGCAGGTGATTTCCAAGCGTCCATGATATAGCTTGCAAAGGGGGGAGTTGCTTTAACGATATTGAATTCGGAGAGGATGCAGTCCATGACAAGACGTCGTAACAGAGGATGTTTATATGCGACGGTGAAGAGGAGGGATGGAGCTGATAGTGGCGTGATGGTGGCCAAGATCATTTCCCGGCATCGATGCATTAAGTCTGATATCTGTTGCAGATTGAGACGTTAGCAAAAAAGCGTCGTCTTTTTAAAGCATTGAAGTCACATCAACCTACACCATATTTATCTGCCATAACATAAAGACCTGCCATTTCATTCAAATCATGGCAACCGTCAAGTTCGTTAATGTACAGGAAGAGCAGCAAGTTGTGGAATATCTTGTATGGACACTAGAAAGAAGACCGTGAGAAGACTTCATCACAAAGTCAGGGCAAAACCACATGGGTAGTGGAGTCATACATCAGGCACATTAATAACAGTTTGGCCATCATCTTCAGCGACTGATTCTTGCCATGGCCGCAGAAACATGGCTGCAAAGTATTCACTGACACTACAGAGCACGCTGTTGGTGGTTGTTGGAGTATTGGTATTAGGGAGACAATGCGAAAAAAAGATAGGTATGAGACAAGCAGAATCACCTTTTCTGAGCGTAAATAGTCTTCCCCTCAACAAGAAACTTGACATCCGATACAGCTGGATTGCTCAACAGACTTCTAAATGCCATACACCGTCTCCAATCCAACTTGAATGACGGATTCGTGCCGGTCGAGTCTTCTGTATTCTCAGCAACTCGTGCCGGGCTTCCAGGCATGGCTGATTTTACCACATTCATCCTCCGTAGCAAGGTTGCTAGAGCTAGAGTAGAATCTGCTGTAGGCCTGATATACGAATCTTTGAATTCGGGCGATTGGCTTAGTTCGTTCCACGAGTGTATACAATGCGCTGCCAAAATATTAGATAGGGATGGTGAATCACATCCATACTGTTTCAGTAATCGAAATGCGGATAGGCCGCTCGCACATTCAGATTCCGAGTCCAGAGTTGGGAGGTGCTGGTATATACATCGTCCAAAGCGACGGGATAAGTATGGGAGAGCGAAGGATTCGGCGACTATGTACATTGGGCATAGATTTGGTATTGGTGGTTGATGGTATTCGTTGTATATGCAGCGTATTAGATGCTTCAGTGTGTCGTGGTCCACGTTTGGAATGACCAATCTGGGCTTGTCGCTACTATTGTTAGTTCTACGAGTTTCTGCAATCAGATTGGCTAATATATCAGACTGTCCTTCTAATACACATTGTTGTACGTGAATTTCTCGACCTTCAGAGTCATTCTTTGCAACAAACACTAGATCGGACACTGGTGGATTATCAAACAACCGTTCCAGTATCCCCAACGAAGGCTGCTTCACCAGGCCACTATCTGGAGTACTGGGATAAAAGCCACCACTACCATTAAAATCAATCCTTATAACCAAAGTGTCATTCGTCAAGTCCAACAATCTCGGATTGCCTCTAAAGCTTGCGACAAACCATCCAGCCTCATTCTCGATATCGACAAAACAGTCGTCGGATGTCTTTACAACGTTTAGCAGCGATGGAGCCGGTTCGGTGATTGTTATTGTGAATTTGACGTTATTGATGGCCATCCAGTTTCGGAATTGCAGTTCGTTTTCAGAGGCGGTTCCCGTCCATATGTGTAGGTAGACCTCCACATTCTGGCCATATGTTTTACTAGATGGTTTTAGACCATGGGGATATACCTGTTTTGATGCAAAAGTTGGTCAACATTGATGGTGTTTCAAAATGAACAAATGTTGCAACTAGAAGAAGCAGGCAACCCAGCAAGAGAGGGGAGCACTTTAGCGAGCACACTTCATTGAACTCACATTGATACCCCATCTTCGGTTGGCGAGGAAGAAGGGAGGTTGCCCATACGAGAGCAGGCCAGGCAAGCTGCGACTGAATTTCGAGATTTGGATTTCAAGGGCCTTGCCACATTCTACTAGCTTGGCCGGAGCAGGCTCGTACCATTCCTTGCCCACCATCAGTGCCAACAAATCCTATGGAGCTTGACTTGAATAGCTTACTTATGCGAATGTAATGTCAAAAAAGAACCAAATCAGCTGACGAGCGAGACCACCACTGGTGCAAAGGAATGGCAGTCCGTGGTCCGAATATAGGGTAGATTCTTCCTTAAAATGACGAGACACGCGTCGTCCAACTTTGAGACTAGTTGCGCAGTTTGTCGTTTCAACTTTGTCCAGTTTGAGGACGACAGTGGTGGAAACACGGCAAAGGTTTGTTCAAGACAAGTCGCGTATGGAATGGGATCTAAATGTACACTAAGCAGGGCCTTTGAGGCGTTTGACGGTTGAGCTTTGGCATAAGTTGATCACGATTAGTCCCTCTCGTGTTGATCGCGTCCAGTTCACGGTAGATCCCACAGGTAAATCATGTATAAATTGGAGCAACTAGCAAAATGTCCCATGTCATCCCTTGCATCTTACCATCATCGCCATTTGCACATTCATCAACATTCTTGATGTCAAATCTTTCAGACACTAGAAACAAGCTCAATGGCCAAAGTACATCACAATACCCATCAGTCTCAATCAACCAGTTCTATAATACCTGATGATTCACTATGGTCGTCCATCCTGTCTAGCACACTAGCTTCAAAATCCATTCCAAGTCGAAACATTTTGCTCGTTGGTATGTACTTGCTGTTTAAGTTGATCATTGCGTAATTTAATTTCTGATTTAATATTACAATATGTATTGACTCTGCTGTACACAATAGGTGATGCACAGAGTGGAAAGACGACAATTGTCCAACATTTGAGACAAGATGCGTCTCAAAGTCGACATGCCGAACACGTCGATGAGAATGCAGAATTGGCATTGTCGTATACGTTTTTCGATGTTAAAGATGAAGATGGTATGATATTTGAATTAGATTGGAGTTGGTTTGGATGAAGCTACCGTCTTCTGTCCTTCAACAAAACACACCACTTACACTACTCCCTTCTTTCTATTCACAGAAGTAGCAGCCCGTGTCGGAATATACCAGCTAGCAACACACGCTGCATACGGATCCCTCATCAAATTCGGATTGACAGCCTCAACGCTCGACGACTCGCTGATTGTCCTCGTCTTGGACTGGACTCGACCTTGGAGTTTTGTGGAGACTCTGCTTACGTGGCTGGGCAAGCTTGAAGATGAGATTGAAGAGTTGACGTATAATGATCCTGATTTGCTTGCTAACCTGAGAGAAAAAGGTAACGTGTCGTTTGGCAAAAACGAAAAGATTATTGAATCTATATGCATTTTAACATTGCGTGTCTCAACCAATAGTCGAAACATCTGTAAGATCATACACAGAACCTGGTGAAGTTACCAGCTCCCAGCACAATGTACTCTTGCCATTGGGACCAGGATCGTTAGCGAGGAATTTGGGAGTGCCGATAGTTGTGGTTTGCAACAAGGTGAACCATCACAAATGTTTTTCTTTATTTTTGTTGTTCTCCTGTTGTTCAAACTCAACACACTCTCTCACACTACCTAGGCGGATGTCATGACCAAACTAGAACGAGACTACAAGGAAGAATCCTTTGATTACATACAGCAGACGTTGCGAACTATATGCTTGAAATGTATGATTTCCTTCATGCTTGTTTTCTTTGCCAGAGCTTCACAAGTTCCAAAATTTTGAATTAGACGGAGCATCACTATTCTACGTATCAAAACAACGTCCAGAAACACTATCCAACCTACGTAGCTACATACTCTACCAGCTTGAATCACAGCCAAAGACACCTTCCACCACAGCAACCTCATCCTTTCCGGTAAAAGCTCAAGTAGTAGAACGCGATGTGATTTTCATACCAAGTGGATGGGACAGTTGGGGGAAAATCAAGACTATAAAAGAGTCGTTTGATTGTTCCGGTATTGCTGGGTTGTCTAATGCTGATTCGATAACAGATGGTGAAGGAGTCGCTCGAAAGATGTATGAGGATGTCATTAAGAGGCCTCATTCTGATATCGTAAGTCATTTATGGGGAGTGTGAGTGTGGAGAAGATATTTTGCGATTGTTGGGGTACTTGTCATGGAACGGAGGCTGTGATGGAAACTCATTGGAACAGCAATACAGGTTTTTTGCTCACTTACTTTCTCATCTAGGTCTTGACAATAAACACTGCAGTAGAAGCAGAAGACGAACAAGTCTTTTTGGAACGCTTGTCAGACCAACTCGGAATGTCGATCAATAGCAGTGCTCTCCCCCCAAGTGGTCTTTCAGCAGACCCTCCAAGTCCGAGACGACTGCTTCCTAAACAACCATCGAATAGTGGGAATGGTGGTATGGGATCCGAGTCATTGGATGATGTGTCTGTGAGACTGTCAAAGCTGGCAAAGAGGCCTGTAAGTGTAGTTTAGCGTTCTCAAGTTTTCAGATGGTATATTATATTATATTTGCGAGAACAATCAAAGACCAACTGTGGCTTCACCTTTGATTAGGAAAAGACTGCTCTCGGTAGAAGGAAATCGTCGGAAGTAAGCAATTGCTATGCCCAGATCTGATTGTAGCTTTTTTTGGCCACACAGATCAACAACCTCACACCACCTTTCCTTTACTACCTTTTAGCAAAGTGAAACAACAGGAGCAAATTTAAGAGTGCCAGCATCTGTATCAGATCTGGTTAATACTACAAGTGGACCAATGGGTGCTTCTCAGAATGAAGTATTGGCCACCTTCTTCCAGAATCTGTTGAATAAAAAGTCAACAGGGCCTTCTTCTTCTACCCTGCATCCTCCGAAGCATTGAGCGGAACAGTGTATTTAGATAATTTTTTGCTTCATTTATGCACAGGTAATAAAAAAACTTGCATTTGATCGAACCATTGTGTGTCGAGTGGGTCTGTTTTGGAAGGTTGTCACTCGTGCAAAAGGGTAGCTATTGCCAAGACCTTCCTTTTAATTTACATCCTCGAAAGCATTAAGAAGGTGGTGGCGGTACATTAAAGGAAACTACTACCCACTTTATGTACAACTAGATTGTGTGGCTCAATTTCTGTCTGTTTCGAAAAACTGATCATAGCGGGAAAAAATGCTCCTGGACTAGAAGGATTTGCTTTTCACATATTCCCAATGATCTCTATTCTAAACCTTTCTTGTCTTCATTATACAAGTGCGTTTTAACATTACGCTTGAGGAATTTTCTGGGTATCAAATTATGTTGTTATCGTTCAACAAGACATCTAGGTCTCTTTCAATAAGGGCTAAAGTCCATTTATCTATGCAAACCCCCCTTGTTATCGTCGTTCCACCTGACTCGTCTTCAAACTAGCCAATTCAGACGATACCGAGGCAACCAACGAATCAATAGCAGGATCCGAATCAACGAGGTTGGCATCCGTATTCCAAGCATTCATCATATTATTCCTTGTACTCGTAGCATAACTGTTTCCCTTACTAGCAAACGCACCCATATCTATACTAGCCCGTTGGTGGTGGGAAGCATGGTGTCCAGGAGTGAAGCTCGTAGCCGATGACATGGCACTATTGATATATGAAGAAGTAGGTATATCGGTTCGTGACAAGTCCAAGCTGGCTCGATGAGCGTGGTGATGTATACGGTTTGAGAGCGAGTCACTTGCAGTACGTCCAATATCAATACTTCCGCGATGGGCATGTCCGACAATCAATCCGTTATTGTTGCTGCGTCCCAGATCAACGCTTCCGTGACGTGTAGAGGGCGATGATGACATGTCTTCAAGAGGCACACCGTCTTCTTCGACAGATTTGATAGATCTTGAGGATGATTTTATCGATGTTTTGCGAATGTTGCTATTGTTGTCTGATGTTGATAGGGTGTCTGACGAGTCATCCGAGTCGATTGATCCCGCGGCGAGGGCACGACGCATCTTGTCTACATTGTCTACTACGATTTCGTTTAGATCCCATTCGCCAGTCCTGGTTTCGATTTGTTTCCTTCGTTCGATGGATCTCTTGCGTGTGATTGAGACGAATGAGGGTATGAAGAAGGATGATTTCTTTTGGAGTATGGGTGGTGTGTTGTTTGTGGTGTCATCGTATGTGAGGTCAGAGTTCGATCGACTCAATGTCTCGTCCTCTACAAAAATGGGAGTGAGTATCATGGTATTTTCTTAACACACAACAAACACAAATCAATATTCACTACTGCACCTCTGCTTATAATCTTGTCTTGCTGGTGATGAATGTATGAGGAAGTAGGGTAGTTACTATGTTCAGCATGTTCAGCAGCCAGAGCAGGAGCATCGACAGGGTATTGAGTATGGGTGATGGAGTGAGTGGCGAGTTCCGAGTGATTGCTGTTGGCTCCTCCCTTGCTTGCTGAAGTAGTGGTTGATGACCGTATGAAGGATTTAAGAAACATTCTTGATGTTGTGATGTTGGTCGTATATGTATGAGTAGTGCTTGTAGTAGTAGATCTAGTAGATGGGACACATATGTTAGCTTTGATGACGCTAGATCCCCATCTGACTATCTGTTAAGACACACCGAGCTCTCCCAACACTCACCTTGTATTTTGTCAGTTCCTGTTAGATGCGATAGGCAGCAAGAGCAGCCAATATTCTAAATGACTTTATATACTAGTTCTATAGGTGATATGCGTCCTTCTGATGGGTAACAACTTTTACGGAAATAACTTCGCTCATCTTCTTGGTGATGGTTGCGAGGGGAGTGTGAGTGCACTTAGAAAAGCACAGTCGCGTACTGCGCATCCACTAGAGCGACTATAATGTATCAGAGGGATACGCGTGCTCGTGCTGACTGCCAGTCCGATCATCGATCGAAGCCAGCTAGAATGAACAAACAAGAAAATCATCCTTCACTACATATGAATTGCACCGTACAACAAATCCAGCACCTCCTTGATTCATGTTTTCTATAAACGTCTTTTTACAGATATACAACACTTGTCCCTCTCTGTCCTCTCCTAATATACAAACTGATGCCTCTTTTGTGTTTTATGGTATACCGACATTCTTGGTGCGTTGAGCCTTATTTAGCTACCTCGTCTACTTTTTCATCAGTATCCATTACATCACCCTCCTCTTCCTCTTCATCATCATCCATTTCTTCATAGTCCTCATCTCCGCCTTCTACACCCTCAGCGCCAGCGTCTTCATCGGTTTTGCCGATGGAAGCGATATCAAACATACTACGGATTTCATCTTCAGTCTTTCCTTCCATTCGTTTGCCCATGAGTTTGTTCAAGAATGCCATGAGCTGTGTATTCGAAGGGGTGTATGTTGTTAGAGGCATACAACAAAAGCAGCAAGCAGGTTTCTGCATTGGCTATTGCTTTACCTGCTCAGTTCCAAGGATATCAGCAGCCATAGTCATTTGCAATAGATCGTTATTGTTCATGTTGATCATTTCTGCATCGCGTGCATCTTCTAGAGTGACATTGGTAGCGTCAAAAGTGTCACCCTTGTGATGACGCAAGTATGCCAATACTAGTATGATTAGATTGATGATGACGATAGGGTATTGGTTAGTAACGAGTTCATACATCTTGCGTTGGGTCAGAGCTCAATGACTGTGCGCAGTGAACATAACAAACACCATACGAATGATGACCAATGATCAGGATAGATCTCTTTATACATCCATGATCATCGGCATCATCCAATTCTTTGCATCTACCACCACTCCCTTCATCCATGCAAACCAACCCCCTCATTCAACTGCCAACAAAACAAAATGTATCAATGACAATAGTACATACCCATTGAAAAGATCTGTGAGCTGATATGCGGGACCTTTATAACTTCATTTGGTTTGATCAATGGCAATAACTCGGTGCAAGCCATAAGATCAGACGTTGGAACTGCAATTTGGGACCTATCCGTGGTCTCAAGCATCACGACTTTACTCGATACAGCTGGACCTGATGATGTACTACTGTCTGCTGCTTGTTCGGTGAGCATGGCTGTCTTGTTCTTTCGTGGTGGAATGGCTTGAATATGTTGTGTTGGGTTGTATGGTTGGATGCTGCGAATTCGTGGTGCTCAATCGTTCAAGCTGAACTGAATGAAAGGCGCTTACGAGAAGAAATTCATTTAATATCGCGTCGTATTTAATATTTGATGATCCTGACGCGGTGTGGCTGACTGAACACGCTGAATGGACAGAACAAAAAAAGATCCTGATGGGCCTTCAATTGACTCGAACTGTCTGTCTCTTCAATGCAATTACCACCATAATTTCAACTGTATTGCACCTCGAAACTCGCTACAACCGTCCCTTTTCTCCTATTTACTCTCGCACCCTTCTTCACTCACTACGCGTAAGGCGGATCATTCAACTTCAGAGGCTCCATATCCTGACAGTTTCAACGTCCAGACACACAGCTCCTTGAGTTATAGGAGCAGCTCAGAAGCAGAACCTTCAACTTCAAGACGGAGGCGGATTCGAAAACGATGGCCTTGACACATGTGCTTCGAATCCTAGTGACAAGCCACTGAGGCTACTTATATTGTCTACGTGCTGGCTTCTCCATTCGGAAGTAATTTCATAGCGTTCTTTTATTGAAGTATTGTAAAAGTTGTTTTAGCTTCATTATGTTCGTCAACGATTGTTTCTAGCTTTTTTTGTCTATCACAGTTGACGAATTTCTCTTTTTTAATTTCTCTTATTTGACTCGATTTCCAGACTTTCAAGCATACCCAAACTGATCGTTAACACACCCTCCAACCTCAACAATGGCTCACCAGAAAACTCACGATGGAAGCTGTTGCACCCAGAAAGTGATAACCGAAGCAAACCGCGACATTATGCCTAACGGGGCTAATTGCTCAGCACATAGATATAGCAATTTGTTTGTTAAAAAAGGGATAAGAAAGTCCAATTTCTCTAGTAACCAAAAACACTTACCAAAATATCCAGCACTGTGATGCCCTTTGGCACGACGATGAATCGGGGTTTCAAGGCAACAAGTAGTATAACAGCGAGTAACTGAAGGAGAGTGTTGAGAGTGTGACGGAGGAGCTATCACGATCCATCCTTCGTTTATATTAACCCCTTTTTTTTGGCAAGAACACATACCACAGTATAAGTCGTCCAACAATACAAGGAGATGACAGTCGATAAAGGGAATCAGCGACCACATGATGATCGCAAAACGATGTAGCGTCGATGTATCGATTTCCAACGTGTTACCAAAGGAGTTCCTGATAGCCAATTCTCTATTGAGCTTCCAACTGTGATCAAGTTGAACATGGAGATTCTATAGATTTACACAGCACCATAATAAATTTTTGCTCAGGGCATGACGAGAAGCCTTTCACTCAGGCGGCGAGTGATGTGCGTTGAGGTGTTTCGTATGAATCAACTGCTTTTGGCTGTATATTGGGTTCAATGTCGACGAGGCTTGATGATTCCAGTTGACAACCGATTCCAAAAAATCCGTCATAGCTTGTGTCTATGCGTTTATATCGGTTTCTAACTGTGGCTGTATTCCAGCCCTTGGATAGTACCGCTGTTGAGTACAATATCTGCTTCTGTATTGGCAATCATCTGGGAACAGCATCGTGCTCCATCGTAGTCATGTATTACATCAGCTGCACCGGGTATCTGAAGGAAACACAAAGTGGTTAGCTTCAATCTAGAATCAGAAAATTTGCAGCAACATGGAGCCATTGAATATATCATAATCGTGGTTTTTTGTTGCTCATCGCTTCAAAAGCTACACGAAATAGTGTAAACCCTAGGTAAACCGTCATTGACTCCAAATCCAGAATCATTCCGAAATCGTCCCAACTCACCTATCAACTCTGATGCCCAACACATTCAAAGATGAACTTTTCTTGGATCTCGAATATTTGACTCACAACCAGAACTCATTTCAGCCCTCTGAGTTGCCTATTGGTCTCTGCACATAACAGGGGCATTCAGTTAAGAGCATAGTCATCGAGGACGGGAAAACTCTGAGAACGGCGTCACGGAGGATTCACCAACATGACTCCAAAGCATCCGGTTCATCACAAATGCAAAATATTGTATTGACTACCAAAAAACGTCCCCTTACAACTGCTTCTCACTAACAGTCCGACTCCTCTTACCACCCATGACCAATTCATCGTCAAAATTATCCAAAATAAGCGGCTCCATCTCCATATCATCAAACGCCCTGTGTCCAGACAGCACCCCTTTAGGCGTAGGCGCGAAATGAATCTTAGGTTCAGGTTCCGGATCAGATTCGACTTCGAGTGGATGCCGCCGATTAGAGAATGAGGGGCGGAGAGCGTGTGCTTCGAATGGTAGTGGCATGTCGAGGAAGGCACGAAAGTTACCGACATTGTTTACGTGCTCGTTCTCCATGCGGAAGAGGTTCCAGAGGGTTCTCCTATAGACGGAGATGTGTGCGTGTCGCTTTAGCTGCTTCAGTGTTTTGTGAAGATTATCTTTGCCAATAATTTTTTTTTTCTTTGTCGTTTTAGTTTCAATCACTGCAAGGCTGCAGATAATCTGCTGAAACGAAACCCAGTCAACTTATACATACCTTCCAATCTCTACAATAGCCAGCACAAAACCCAGTGCTGGAAACTGCCGCACCCAGAACGAAGGAGACAGAGTGATAATCCAACCAAAACGTAAGACCAAGTCCAACGGCATAGCGAGATAATAGAGCTATGGAAAAGGTAGTGGTGTCAGCAATTAAGGCAAGACTTTAACGAATCGACTGGGCAAAACAAGCAGTCTGATGTGACAAGATCCCACTACATTGGTGGGCTTATGCAACAGACTCAATCTCAATGCACTTGCCCATATAAAAGGATACGCCAAATCATTCCTCAAAAAAGGATGCTTCATGTCAGCCGTATTCTTTCCCAAACCCCTATAGACGAAGAAAAATTAATTTCAATATTTTGGCTCAATAGCTCCAACACTGCAAACACCACATACCAGTCCCAAAACACATCCCAAGCCGTAGCGTACAAACTTGCACAAGCCGACACCACAATCCACAGCACTCGCAACCATAAATCACCTTCAATGTTCTGTGCTGTAGCTAGATAAATGACTGCAAGGGACAAGATGTATTTGATGGCATTCAATGCATGCGGCGCGCTTCCGCCAGAGTCGATGAATCGTCTACCGCATTGCATGAGGCGCCAGAATGGTGGTAAACCTGCTATCACAGGGAGGACCCATGATTTTGATGCGCCGTTACAGTATGTGTCTGAGAAAAGACGAACAGTTGGTATTCGATGATCCAAAAAGGTAATTCAAAACAAACCTGAATAAGCGCACAAATGCATACCTGTATCAGTCAACCCATGTTGCAACGCACACCCGAAATACATTAGCCCAACAAAGAAATACGTCATGGAATTCAACTGATCAGCCAAAAAGAAATCTCGAAACTCGACTTCGTATAATCCAGAAAGCACAATCCGGATCAATGAGCTGAGAAACCAGTACCGTGATGTCTTTTGCATCACGTTGAATGGGTTTACAAATATGAGGATTACTAGGCCTGCGAATATCTAATGAGTTGAGGGAGATACGGCGATGAAAGTTAGCTCTTCGCTTTGCTCATAGTTCCTGTTTCTTTGGCAGTCGCATGTTACATACCACAGGATAGATCTCAGACGGTACAAATGGGAAGATATTGTCAATGACGGTCAGATACAAGAATATCGACCACATCATGACTACGAAGGAGGCCACTTCAATGTATTCTTGTAACACTAGAAAGTTCCTAAGGCCAAGAGGATGGTCATTTCCTCTTTTCCAATGAGGTGACTAGGCATTCTGTTCAATCTCGGTACCTGGGATCAAGTTGAAAGATAAATACATAGTTAATCCTAGCATGACTCCAGTAATATAAATCAATTGAGAATAGCAATGATGCCAGTATGGGTATCCTTATTGAAAATAAAACAATGGGTCAAAAAAAACAGAATGTATCATGTCACGAACGCTTCTACGCGAGACATTACACCACTCACGCGAATCCACCATATAGCTGCAACATGGTGTACGGATCCTTGGACGTTATCTGGTTGTTCAGTAGATTATGAATAGTGGTGAATATTGGACCCAGTGATATTCCAACTACAGATATTAAGAAAACCAAAAGTCAGTGAGGCTGCAAAAGAAGTTCTCGAAACATTGACCTATGCAACACGTACGATAAATCCCAGACCTCCACGTCGGCAGTAAATGTGGCTGACTCCTCAAATCAGGCAACCGTAGCCTCTGCATAGCCCGCTTCTTATCCCCATCAGCGAACGTACTCGCATACAGTTGCTCCGTCTTGGTAATCATCTTGGGCACCACATCGTGCTTTTTATCAAAAAGCGATAGCTTCAACACTTTACGAGCATATGCAGCACGACCACCCCAATCTTCGAAATGGCGTGCATATTTCTTAAGTGACTTTTCTAGTGCCACTCGATTCAACGTTTGGTAGTTCTTTAAAAGTGACAGTGATCTATAATATTCCAATATAGCTTTACGGAGTCGTTTGACATCTGCTCGTGTTACAGGAGGGGTTTCGGAGGTTGGATGTTCTTCGTCTTTGTTGGTTAGGTGGATTATGTTGTTGCCCTTAGCGGTTACGTATCCGTCTAGTGTTTTTAGTAGCTCACGGATTTTTTTTACTGGTTGTTTGGATGGTTGTGTGGGAGGATCTACAGAGTTTACGAATCGGCATTGGGCTTCTATTTCTTCGTATTTGTTAAGTGCTTCAGCTTCACGATCTATTTAAAAGACAACGTTAAACGTCAGTATGAGTATGAACAGAGAGATAACAGGAAGAAGGCAGTGTTTATTGTATGCCACAATTGGCAACGTGATAACTCTTGTAGTCCCGATACCTTCATAAAACTTTTGAGCCTATACCACAAAACAGCAGATCAGAGATGCGAAAAAAGGGAGAGAATTACATCGGAATTAAAGTTGACTTTATTAAGGCTGTCCTCTTCCATCCACCAACTCACCTTTCCAACCTCAGCATCCAACAACGCGAAGAACAGCTTCTCCTCATTCCTCTTAGACCTCAATGTACTAGCCAAGAACTCTTCATCGCTCTGCAGCGCCGACGGTCCTACTAAAACCACCTTCTTAGACCGCCAAAAACAAACCTAAAGAGTCCACTAATGACTTACAACCAGGCGACGTCTGTCGACTCCCACCAAGAAGACTACCACCACTCCCAGGCCCTCTCTGTCTCAACTCGGTAGCAGACCGCGACATTGAATTTCTGCGAAGAGAGTTGTGGTGTATACCACCAGGTGAAGGAGGTGGGAGGCGAAGAAACGGAAGCTCTTTGAGCTGTTTCTTTACGGCCTTGTAGTCTAGGTATGCGGCCTTCCATTCTGGGACTGATTCGGCTTCGATGTACTATAGGAGGAGAGGAGAGTTGTTAGATCAATGGGTGGTCGTAGTTTTAAGATTATGTGACTTTTTTTGTCGGTTGAGAGCTTCAACAGCATCCGGCAGCACTTGATCACAATTCGATGAATACATAATCATGATGCATACGAAGCTCGAGTTGAAAGCTCTTTGAGATCACAGATCACCACAAGCGACGAATGTTCACACAAAACGTAGAACTTCGATCAACACCAAATATGATTCAACACCACGACGTCAACGGAAACCGGATACCTCATCAAGATTTCACAGACCCAAACAGACACTCCAGATGTCACTCTCTAATAAACCTCACACATCCACTCCAAACTTCCCTCATCATTCTGCTCGTCCAGCATTCCAATTCCTCGTTTGCCCGCATAGACTCGAATATCAACTAGAGCGAATTGCATGCATACCTTTCCGAACTTCATATCCGTATTACTCGTTCCAAGTTAGATAGAGCTTCTAGCCAATCCAGTTGATAATTTGAGGTTTGGTGGGATTAAAATGTTTTGGCTGAACACTACTACTGCCTAATTCTTTGATAAGCGTTGACGAAAACCACAAGATCACCTAGCAAAGGAGATAGCAGATAGCAATCATCAACTTTTATAGATTTTACATGTTGCTTTTATACGGCAAGTACTATTTACTCTTGTTTTGATTGAGAACTAGCTGCGAGAGGGAATGCGTAACAAAACGCGACAAAATCGGCCAAAAAAAATATGCTAGATCATGCCAAATTGGCCAAATTTCAATTTTATAATATCTGGTATTAGAACGATGGGAATTTTAGTACGTTTGACTTGTACATTGAAGCACTTATATCTGTTTTCGCTCCTTGTAAGAATCACTGCCAGCTATAGGAGTAGGCAAAGATCAACGACGATCTACCTGCCTGACTATACAGATCTACTATTACAATCCATTCCCCATTTCTATCCTTCTTATTGCTTGCCTGCTTATACCATCCTCCCTCATCAAAACAATCGCAGCAAAAACATTCGACCAAGATGATGGGCCATGACATTCTCGACAAGTTTGACTCTCAAGGTATACATAATACAGCATCTATTATCATCATCGATCATATTGTTATACATCCATATTGTTATGCATCATCTTACTTTCACATCACTAACAAACATAAAACACATACAGTCGAATCCCGCATCTCAACCCTCACATCCCGCATATCCACCATAAAACAAGAAATCATGGCCACATACATCACTCTCATCGACTCACTCCCAGATCATGTACAGTCGGCCTCCATATCCGACTATCTGGCCGATGCATCATACTCGACATACAGTACAACATACAGTGGCAGCAACGCACGGGACAGTATGGCATCAACCACATCATCGAGCTCCAATATGCCGCATCGGAGAATGAGGGGGACGGACTATGTTGTTAGTGTCAAGTATGTTGCATAGTTTGTTGGATCACAAATTTGGTGGCTGCTTTTTTTCACTCGCACTCGTCTTTCTAGCGGCTCTCCACTACACAATCCGCTCTCATACCTCGACTCACAACAAGCCTTCAATGACGACAATGACGACGACGACATATCTCGACGCTCAACACTCCGCAACTATAAGCAGCACTCAACAGAATTAACCATCGCAATCATACTAGACGATGGCAAGTACCTGGAACTGGATCCGACGCAATCGCCATCTACGGTAAAGAGATTGGAAATGAATGAAGCTCAAAAGGGGAAGGTCAAACACAAGTTGCAGGATTTACAGGTAATGCTGGCTGCTCAGCTTGCTGCTTTGGGTGATTAAAGAGAAATAGAAGATTGCAGTTTGTATTAATGGGAGGGAAGGAACGAAATATGTATAGCTCTTTACACATAAACACAGATAACATTGCTTTTTTATACATAAAGACACTTCTATTTGCAAAAGGGGATTCGATTCAACGAGTTATGATATGGAATGTTATGGACACAGGTTTCTTAGCGTCGATCTCGGATAGAACGTTGACCTTTGTTTGACCTAGAGAAGAATTGAACAGAGCGTAAGTGGCCTTCGTCGACGAGCACAAAAAAACCCTATGATCCAATGGAATAATTTCATCATGAACCATAAAAGTTACAACACATATCTCTCACACATACCTCTTGCCAGTTGCCCTCCTCCCACTCTCCTCAGGCATGAAATCCATCCCCCCATAATCTCCTCCCCTGCCTCGATCACGATCCACACCACCATCAAACTTGAATCCATCAAACTCATCTCCCCTCTTGGGCGGTCCAGCAGCCTTCAACTCACTCTTCATAACATCCACCTTCTTGTCCCACTCTTCTCGTTCATTCATATACTCTCGTCCTTCCTTATTTATGCTATTCATCTTGTTGTCTAGTGCTGTAAGCAGACCTTCTGATGTCGCAATCCAGTTTGAGAGCACCGAGAGTAAGAGTGTCGATTGGTTTGGACGGAGGTCACGACCCATGGCGTATTCGACTTCGAGGGCTTCCTTTTTTTGATCGAGTTTTCCTTTTATGACGTCGTTGTAGATTGCGTCGATGATGAGGTCTTCTAGTTCTCGGACGTTGGGCATGTCGAGGTATGTTTGGAGGGATGAGTAGTTCAATGACTATAACATGAGTGAGATTACGATGGGCGTTGGTTGAAGTGCATTGAATGTGCGCGGATGTCGTATCGGAAACATCTAACAAGACAAGCCAAAAGAAAAAGATATCACAGTACTGTATAATGAGCTTACTCGAGTGCGTTCAGACAATGTGACGAGTGATAGGTGCTTGAGCTTCTTCACTTGTGTAGGAGTCAATGGTGGTAGTGTTGCAGCGTTCTCTGCGAGAGGAAAAAAAACAGAGGAGGGGAAGTGTTAAAATGAACATTGTCTCTTGAAGCTTCATCGACATGAGACCTTTGTAGTCTTGATATGTTCCGTACGCAAAGATGGACAATAATCGATAATGTGGCTCGAAATCAGGTAGAGCGCTCAACTAGAGTAAACGTATAGATGGTAAGAGTTTGTTCAAATGTAGCTCTCAAATGTCAAATGTGATTTCATAAACAGCCAAAATAAAACAGAGTCTAGGATCAATACCAACAAATCCCACATAATACGACTATATTTTATGGTACACGCACCTCTTTAACATTCTGCATTTCTAGCAATTCACCAAAGACATAAACTCCAGGAGCTGCAAGAGCATCATTGATCAATTTAGCACATCCGGCTCCTTTGGCTGACTTGGACAGCAGCAGGAATTGCTCTAATTTGTGTGCTGTGCTGGCTACGAGCACTGATTCGGCCATATCGTGGTAGAGCTTATTTTGGTATGTTGCAACGTTTGGTTTGGGAGTTTGCGATATTGACGCCATGAGACAGACGATTGAACGACGTGTTTTCATTCGAAATCACGGTTTCATTTAGACATTATAACGCTGCTTCCTTTATCTCATCATGAATTGGGCTTGTTGGATCTATGATCAACACACATTTGATCAAAAATCACATCATGCTCACAGTACACATTACTTAGGCGCAAACCGCAACTCGAGTCATTCAAACGTTTCTATTTTCATGAATTCAAGACATTCACCCAATTTGACCTCTCGGTACTCTATACGGTCATAGCTGGAACTAAGAGTTTTCCCTCAAAACAACGCCTAAAAGCAAAATTCGGCACTCCTACTCTTCCTCCCCTCCAACACCACTCTATTGCTGCCCTATCATGCGTATCTATGATTAAACAAGAGAGGAAGAACAAGAGACGACGTTCATCTCCTACTTCCACGTCACCATTCAAACAAGAAGAAGTGACGGTTGAAGAAGAGCAAATCAATGATGGCAATGATGATGATAAGAAATCAGTATTGAATGAAGAAAACACGACTCAAGATCATGAAAGTGCTGGGACTTTGACGATGTTGCCGAGAGATGACAAAAAATGATGGTGATGCTGGTGATGATTCACGTATTGGAGTACTGGAAGATAACGTATTGGAGTACTGGAAGATAGGGTGCGAAAGCTGTGTATCGAAAACGAGTATCTGAGGAGGGATTTGAAGGATGTTTCTGAAAGATCAGGAATTTCTTCTGTACTTTTGAATCTTTTTTGTCTTCGTACTGATTGATTGTTTGACGTGGTTTCGCACGATAGAGTTCGTGTACTTGAAGAACGTGATTGAATATTGTTGCATTTTTTGGGAACCGTGATGTGTGGTCAACTATTCGACCTGGATTAGAGAATGTTCAACATGTGTATAAATATTAGACTAAATGAGAAATGTGAATTTGAAGCGAAGGAATTTGAAAAGCGATCTGCCTGCTTTATGTACTGCGAATATAAGTTGAGACCAAAAAGCCAACAGGTATGTGGTGTTGATTTCGGGTAAAGAAGTTCAGTTGATGGGGCCATAAGGCGTATATACTATTTCACAACTTCGAATTGAAGAAGCAGCTATTGATCTGTCGTGTTTCCGTCAGCCATTTAGCCAACACTTTATGACTCTTCCCATTGGATTCGTTGCTCATATGATTGCCTTCTTCCCCTGCAATGCCTGGCGCACCGTCACCCTCTTTCAGGCCATTCCCATCCACCTCATCTACGACCCAGGCATACAAGGACCAATCCAACAAGAAGAAGAAGACACTACTTCAGCAGCAGC
The DNA here is from genome assembly GCF_006535985.1 of Synchytrium microbalum. Taxonomy (NCBI): domain Eukaryota; kingdom Fungi; phylum Chytridiomycota; class Chytridiomycetes; order Synchytriales; family Synchytriaceae; genus Synchytrium; species Synchytrium microbalum. The sequence goes on from NW_022158380.1 coordinate 160,063, forward strand.
CTCAACCAGAGCCCACTTACCACACTATGAATACTGAAAAAGACTCACTAGCATCCTCAGCAGACTCGGTAGCTCGGTAGCGCAAGCAAGTATTTGACTGCCTCCTTCTCACCTAACTCGTAAAAGTCCTTGTCAGATTCTTAGTCGGCTCCTCAACAAACCACAAAAATAAGCTCTATGAACAAATAAGCTCGGTCAAAACGGCCTCTAAAACATGTACACTAGAGAAAAGAAACACAAATGCTCTCACATTTGTTGTGTCTTACCAAAACTGCAGCGATTCTCGATGATATACAAGCGGTCGCTCTAAGTGAAGAGCGTCAAAGTGCAATAATTCTAGGGTTTTGAGACAATCACGGTGCCTCTCGTCACGTTGGCGCTGTGACTGTGTCGTAAACTGGATGTCTTGAAAATCACACCTGAATAGAAAACACTCTTTTCGAGTACGGCGTTAACTGCCTCGTAAAACATGAGCATGACAATACGAACTTTTGACCGTGTCTCTTTCCTCGATTCCATGCACACAGCGAGCGTTGAACTTTTTCTTGACTTTTAAGAACTTTAAAAAAAAAAAAAAGACTCTGCTCGACAAATTAGACAGATCTATCTGGAATTCATACTCAAATAGGACAGCCATGAAGCTAGACTTTAGGGTACAGTCTTGATCTATTCTGTTACCTGTTTTCTCTCCCCGATCTTGACTAATTTCATATTTGCACTCGACCTCTTTTTTTAATCACAGATTGCCAACTTATGTGGGACTGTCTACAAGCAAGGCAACCTTCTATTCACTCCTGATGGCAATTCAGTTCTATCTCCCGTCGGAAATCGAGTCACCGTCTTTGATTTGGTTGGGTATGAGGCAACATCAGACTTTTGACAGAAAATGTTTGGATCAACACATAAGCTCAGTCTGTTTCTTACTAAACAGGAACAAGTCATTGACTCTACCGTTCGAAAACCGTAAAAATATATCAAGGATCGCTTTATCGCCTAATGGAGCTCTTCTTTTGACTGTTGATGAAGGTACATCGTGTCCAAGGTGTGCAAAAACGAGTGAATCTGACGAAATGCATTGCTAGATGGCCAAGCAATGCTCGTAAACTTCCCACGCAAAGTAGTCCTGCACCATTTCAACTTCAAATCCCCCGTCCGAGACATTGTCTTTAGTCCAGACAATCGCTGGATTGCAGTCACAATAGGCAAACTCTTACAAATCTGGAGAGCTCCAGGCTTCACTCGTGAATTCGCTCCATTTGTGCTCTTCAAGACACTAGGAGGCCATTACGATACCATTTTGTCTATATCCTGGTCTGCAGATTCAAGCCATATCTTGACCACTTCAAAGGATATGACCGTTCGTATATATGAGATTGAGCCTAATATGCAGGAATCAGAACATGGACGAGAAGAGCATGTGAAACATATTATGCTGTCTGGACATCGACATTCAGTGCTAAGGGCATGGTGGGGTGCTGATATGTCGACAGTATATTCAGTCAGTAAAGATGGATCACTGTTTATATGGAAGAAGGACGATGGATCTGCAGCATCTGATAATGCTCATGATGCTAATGGAGATAAAGAGATGCCAGCCAAAAAGAAACTCAAGCCAGAACGACCACTGGTCGCTCGACCTGTCCTCAAACGATCTGCCACATGGAGGATATCGGAACGCCACTACTTTAAACAGGGTGGTGGAGTCAATGTAGTTAGTGCTGCCTTCCATTCTTCATCGCAGATACTTGTGATTGGATTGTCGAATGGTGTGTTTGGATTATGGGAATTGCCTGATTTTACGAATATTCATACTCTCAGGTACGGTAAAAACCGAACATCTGTCTGGTGGAAATTCAGCGACTATATATTTCTCTCCTCCACTTTCTCAGCACTTTGAAACTAACCTTCTCGAAACAATTAGCATCTCGAGTAAGAAAATCGACGCAGTAGCCATAAACCCATCAGGCGAATGGCTCGCATTCGGCTCCTCCAAGCTAGGCCAACTCCTAGTCTGGGAATGGCAATCCGAATCCTACGTCCTCAAACAGCAGGGCCATCGTCATGACATGTCTTCAGTAGCATACTCTCCGGATGGCCAATTCGTAGCAACAGGTGGTGATGACGGCAAGCTGAAAATATGGAGTACCTTAACAGGATTCTGCCACGTAACATTCACTGAACATACGTCTGGAATCGAAGCAGTAGAATTCGCCAAAGCTGGACAAGTAGTGTTTACAGCTTCGTTAGATGGAACGATACGAGCTTTTGATTTAATCCGATATCGTAATTTCAAGACGTTTACGTCTCCGAATCCTGTACAGTTTTCTGCTTTGGCTGTTGATCCCAGTGGAGAAGTCGTCGTAGCTGGATCCCGAGACTCGTATGAAGTGTTTGTGTGGAGTGTATCCACTGGTAGATTATTAGACGTGTTGAGTGGTCATACCGGTCCTATAAGTGGACTTGTATTTTCACCCATTGAAGGACGAGTAGCCAGTTGCTCATGGGATCGAACAGTCAGGTTATGGGATGTATTCTCACGTAATGTGCCGACAGAGTCGTTCGACCACCAATCTGAAGTACTGGCACTCGCATATCGTCCCGATGGACGCCAGCTAGCTGCTTCGACACTGGACGGCCAGATATCGTTCTGGGACGTAGCTGATGCCAGACAGGTTGGATCTGTAGAAGGCCGTCGTGATATATCAGGTGGTCGTAAAGCAACAGATCGAACAACATCCAGTAACTCCGCAGCTGGTAAATCATTCACTTCGTTATGCTATACTGTAGACGGCAGTGCTATCCTCGCAGGTGGCAACTCGAAATACGTCTGTATATATGATACATCAACGCAAATCCTGCTGGAGAAATTCCAGATATCACATAACTTATCACTGGACGGCATCCAAGAGTTCCTAAACTCAAAAAACATGACTGAAGCTGGACCAATCGAATTAATACAGGACGATGACGAAGAAGCCAGTGATTTAGAAGACAGGATGGACGCTTCCATGCCCGGTGTATCGAAAGGAGACATGTCATTACGAGGCGCTACGCGGCCCGAAGCGCGGACCCGCTGCGTCCGCTTTGCTCCAACAGGCCGATCTTGGGCTGGAGCATCAACTGAAGGCCTGCTCCTCTACTCGCTAGACGAAACCCTTATATTTGATCCATACGATCTAGACACCGATATAACGCCCGAAGCAATTCACACGTATATATCCCAACACGAATACTTGCGTGCCCTCGTAACGGCGCTCCGACTCGGTGAACACGCACACATAAAAACCGCATATGATGCTATACCGAGTGCGGATATTGAGCTGATTGCTGCTGAACTGCCGCCTAGATATCTAGAAAGGCTGCTGAGGTTTGTTGTTGTGTATGTGGAACAGTCTGGACGTGTCGAGTTCCATTTGGCTATTGTGACGGCGCTGCTGCAGTGTCATGCGAGGTATACGAGAGTGAGGGTGGCGGAATTTGGAGGTGTTTTGAGGGGGTTGGCGAAGGGTATTGGGAGGTTGTATGAGAGTACTTCGAAACTGTGAGTGTTTGTAATTGGCGAATTCTGCTTTTTTTGCTTTACTCATCTTTTCATTTACTTAGATGCAACGAAAACACATATGCTCTGGACTTTGTGCTAGTCAAGTTGGCACAGAGTAATGATGATGGGGAGAATCAGGATATAGAAATGCTTTTGTAGAGTTCGTCCTAGTAATGACACATCCGTTTTTTGCATCTTTCACTTCAAAAATATGTATCATTTCTTTCCGAAAATCTTCTGAACTGTTGACGTTGTCGCTTTGAAAAGTATGAATCATGTTCTTTTAATGTAGCGTGTACAAACGTAACCATCTTTTGCAACGACATCGGTGCAATTACCAAAAAGGCAACAAATGATATCCTGGTGTGTTCAAAGCACAACAACCACCACACAGACAGCAATGCCTCCCAACAACGGTTTGATGCTTCAAAATTAGGCCAAATCTTCCCGGATGCTATCTCGTGAAGCGGTGACGGTAGCTCTGACAGGTTCAGAATTGGGATCTACTCGATTCACAATCAGCCAAAGCATATTTCTCCACTGCATAGGCTGATAATTTCTAATAGAGGTGATTAAAAGAAGGAGGAATAGTGAGAAAGTAATAGGCGAGAGGTTGAAAATTAGACACGAACAAAAAAAAAGGTTTTGTGCATCAATGCTATAAAAGTCTGAGTATGCGTCCCAGTGGCTTGTGATAATGTATTTTAGGTATGAGAGGTTCACTCCGTGAAGAGTTTCAAAGCATGACACAAAACAATTTCAATATGTACCTGCCATGATAACACATCCCAGCATTGACATTTACCCATGACGAGACACCAAAGGAATCCATTTCAAGTAGATGCATTTCTTCATAGCAATATCAAACGAGCGACCTTGTGACCACTGGTGCACTTATAATTTGACAAGATGTATTAAATCGATCTGAGTACTCCTTCGTTTTTTCGCTGCTCCTTGAAAAACATCCAAACATCTTACCCTTCAAGACGAATTGTTGACACCAAATGTTTCGTTTCTGATATATCACAGCGCTTGGAATCGTATCCCTGTGATTCTGCGAGACCGTTTGACTATTCTAAACAAAAAAAGCATATCAGATGCGACCAGCACCGTCTTGTTTAGACACCACACTAGATTTGCCTACAATGGCACTAAACTGCCAATCGATCTTGAAATGCAAAGGTCAGCTACGAACACAACTGATCATTGAAATGAAAGGTATCAAACGAACAGCATTTTCCTCGTCAGGCGTCCAGTCTCAATCCGAAAAGAAGGAATAGCGGCTTTGGAGATGTTTAGTGGTGACGCATATACTCGCATATACGACTTAACCTGTACAGAACACTCGTTAGATTGATGGGACGAGTGTGCGTATCTGACGGTCAAGCATTTAAAGTCATGATTACCTTGCGTGCTCCCCTTTTATGCCTACCTTCTTAACAAACGGTTGCTCATTGACTCCATTCAGCAAATCACCACCCAATGCATGTCATAGACGAAACCCCTACTCGCATCTTGCAATGAGAGAGAGAAACACCGATAATCTTCAACTGCACGCGAGTCGTTTCTCACTAACGGGTCGCTGATGCTGAAACGACTCATTCAGTATGTCTGGTTGCGACCACACACAATCCCAAATCGTTCAAAAGGCCAAGCAAGAGGATTTCTTCCAATTCCAATCTTGGGCAAATCCAATGGCGAAAGCAGCTCTAGAATATGGTGGCGTATCGTTAGTGCCAGTTGACAGGAAGCATTCTTTGATATGATCAGTTGATACATTCGTTGTTGGCGATTCATCCGTCCACCCGACACTTGATTGTACATAGTGGTGCGTGTGGTTGATCGATCAGTGCTGGCACACACGATAGCGTCTCGTCCATAACGTTCGGTAGAGTAGTTAATGCAACAGAAAACAAGTCTGATTTGAAAACAAGTATGACCACGGTTATTTTCGCCCTGGTCGTTTCGAGGGGAGCTGCCGACATCCTGTGCAATCGAGATCGAGAGACACACAACTTCCCTTCTGTCGCCAATTGTCAACACCACAAACAGTCCACTTGCGTATTCCATCTTTGAAAAGGATAAAAATTAAAGTTCTTTGAGTAAAAAGGGTAGTAGTGTTTACAAAAAGACTTTCAGGCATCAATTTTTTTTGGATTGCAAACATCCTTGCAAATTATAAAAACAGGGAGGAAAGACCCTCCGACTCTTTTGATTTTCACAAAATACACAACACCAATCACACTACACACACATAACAAAAAGTCCTCCCTCTCCTCTTTCCCATACACTCCCCTCTCTCCAACAGCAAACAACAAACTCTGGACTAATGTTAGCCAATAATAGGTCCTGAAGCCGTAACGATAGCTTTGGCAGGCTGCGAATCATACTTCCAATTCGGATCCAGTCGAATCACAATCACAGACAGATTGTCGGTCGACCAGTGCTCCAATGCGTAGGCTAGTAGTTCTTCAGCAGCCTTTTGTGGATCTAGTGTGTTCAATACTAGGTCGACTGCAGTTTGATCTGTACATACGTCCCATAGCTATATTAAATGATGATAATTGTTTGTGTGAGTGAATGCCATGTCATAAGAAAGGGAGACTTTCCGAGATCCAAATATGGCGGAAAAGAAGATTCCAAAGATACGTGTATAATTTCTCAATCCACACACTTTTAAACCACACATCCTCTCAGCTAATACTCACCCCATCACAAGCAACAATCATGAAAGAATCCGTCTCAATTATAGGTGTTTCCACTGTATACGGATTCCCTATAATCCATTCCTTCATAGCAACATCACCGAGCGATCTTGTGACAGCTAGTACACCTATGAATATAAAAACATCATTAAATTGTACATGGAGCTCTTTCTTGGCTAGGTTGAGCCTCAAAGAAACATACCATTGACACGATTGTTGAGAACAAATCCACCAGATTCAGTTATGCGCTTCTGTTCTGATAAGTCCGAGCCCTTGTGATCGTATGACAGTCTTTCTGCGATACCATTGCGACTATTGCAGGCAAAAAGAAAAAATGTCACTGTCTGAAATATTGAATATCGTACTGACTGATGTTGACTTACCACAACACTACTCTGGCATCTCCAGCATTAGCTGTATACAATACTCGCTAGAAGCAAAAGATGATTTAGTTCCGGTTGTCGCACGCTCGAGTTCCTAGAGTCATAAGCAAGGTCTACTGACAGCCTTTTGTGCTCACCCTTTTGACAGACGCCTGTCCATTCACTTTTTTCGGCAAATCACCACCACTACTTGTCGTAGACGAATCCATATTCACATCTTGCAATGACCCAGACGATGATTCGAAATCGCAATCTTCGACTCTAAGGAGTGCGACTGCAGCTGTACATCCTGAAAACATTCCTGGTCGTGCTGCGAGTTGTTTGTCGGTTGATGTAAAGCTCTCGTTGAGTATTTCGGGTATTGTTGTGCTGCTATTTTGGAGGAGGCCTTGTAGTGTCTATGCAACGTTGAATATGAGCGGTTGAATACCGTGAAGAGTGATGATGCAACCCCAGTTGTTTTTACCTCGTGGAAATGCTGTCCACACCATTCAGCAGCACCCTTTCCAGCATGTCCATCGAACACAGCAAAGTAGCCTAGATATGAGTGTTCATGTGTGAGAACGCTGGAAGCTAAAAACACGCTACAAACTATAGATTCTGATTCAAGCACTCTACCTTGACCGGGCACATCCAAGAAATTAGAAATAAAGGCATGAGCATCCTCCATGGTACGACGATGCCTTCTATTCCGATCCTCAGCAAACCCAATGGAGAAGCCAGCTCTTGGATCGTGCGGTGGTCTATACCCAGCTGGTTCGTTTGTTTGTTGCGGTATAGGGTTTGTAGTGATGGCAGTACTGGAAGTGCTTGTGCTAGTTGAAGATGCTGGTTTTATATCATCGGTAGATATGTTTGTAGTGGAAGATTCGTCCTCGTCCGAGTCCTGATCGTCGGTACGTGAGGATGATGGATCAGTGCTGGCATATATGACAGTGTCTTCGTCCATGTCGTCTAGGAGGGTGGTAACTGGAGCGGGGGACATGTCTGAATGTGAGATTGTATTGTCTGGCTTATTGTCCTGTGAGTGTGCTGGGTGTAGTATGGATGATGAGATGGCAGCTGCAGGGAATGCCAATGATATTCTCTTTTGGGTGGGAGTGGTGGATGGGCTGCCTGATTCGGATGGCTCAGGAGATGCTACGATGTTGCGTACTGGCAATCGACTCACATCCAGCAGTCCTGTGGTCGCCTATGACATAATGCTTTGCGTTAGGAAAACGGCCAACTTGTTGACGTGTGTCTATCCTAGCAAGGACAAGGAGGAGCATCGCATATAACTCGCATTTAATTTAAAGATATATATCTCGCACTCACCTCGCTTCCGCTCATATACCCAAATTGCTTGTTTCTGAACTGGCCTTGCTTTTAGTTGAGAGCACATGCTTTGCAGCTTCATAGAAAACTATCCACAACTATCGACCATGACATAATCAAATACTCTATTTTACGCGTAGAAAACGCATTCTCAGTGCTCTGATCGTCAACCTCATACCTAAACCATTGCTCAAAGTTGATGTCATCAATACATCATCAACTTGCATATATAACAACCTTCCCAATCTATCAAAGCCGAGGCATATTTCATCACTGTATTGTAATTGTATCGTTGTACTAGTAATCATCATGTAAAACACGACGTCCAACTGCTCAAAAACACTACTCGCGTCAAATCTTGTCAAAACATCGCCAACGGTCGCTTGCTCACAGAGAGCACGGCGCGTTTCTTCATTCTTACTGACTTTTTCAAATCTAAAATTCATATATTACTGTGATCGAGATCTAATCACACTGATTATAGGGGAGGCAGACACGACGACACCAACCCAGTTCAACACACAGTGATGAATAGGGTTCTTTACCGTTGAGGGGCCATGATGCAATCAAATCCGTACAAAGAGAATAAGCCAATAGCTCATATAATCCTTCAAAGCGTGGTTTGGATCCTTTCACAACCCCAAAGTGTTCCAACATGGGAAGCACAACAACCAAACTTACTTGGAAGAATGGACCCCAAATGCCGTCTTCCTTGAGTCAAGATCTTGTTATTAATAAGCACTGATATACCAACCCTCAAAATGCACCACAACCAAAACAGGCCCTCGCAAGTCAACCAATACTAGGACTAGCTGCTCCACCTATGCCACTATTATTTGATTTTGCAGACATCACAAAGGTACCAGTCAATAAGTCCATACCAAAATGATGAATAATCCTTTTCAAGCTTCAAATTCAATTATTAAAATGATTAAGAACAATGATACTAAAAAGTCGATAAGGAGAGACAGACACCAGAAACACTAACAGGGGTGGTAGCAGTAATAACTTCTTAACGTTGTCGATAGTTGATGCATATCAAGGCTGCATAGAGAAGAGAAAAAAGGCAATTAGAATCATCAATGTATCTACGATGTTTGTTTTTCTAGATCCACTGACCAAAGTATCCGACAGTGAATCCCAACATCGCGAGCATCACCAAATTTCCTTGGAAGAAGGAATCCGGGATACCGTAAATGTCTGTTAGAGTTGTAAGAAGTAGTTTAGGAATGCTAGGAGATCACCAAAAATATGGGAAGCAAAAAGGATGACTGAAATCAACTACATACCATTAATAGTAGCACCACCAATACCAATAAGATACGTCGTGCCAGATGACGCAGGGCATACCGAGTTATCAGGCAATCCAAATCCAGCTACATTAGCACTGAGTGTCTGAATGATATAAATCAGATACGCAATTGTCTCGTATCCAGATAATGCAGCTGCACTAGTAGCTCCCGTAGCGACAGCAAATTGCGTTCCCAAACCAGTCAAAGTAGCATTCAAGAATGGCACAAATGTCGGATCTTGAGCCACACCTGCTGCTGCAAGCGTCAGTGATTGCGTCATGACACCTCCAATTGCTGAAGAGATTGCTGCGTTTGAGGATAGAGAGGCGATTGTTGAGGAGAATAACGTTGGGTTGGTAGCGGCTAGACCGAGCAAGGTTTTGTTTCCGGATGCCAGTTGTAGTGACAGAGTGACGGTTGCATTCTATATGAAATTCGATAGATTGATGAAGGCACTTTTTTTTGTGTGTGCAGCATCAGTTTGCAAACCCTTACCGCGATGGCAGTCTTGGTCAAACCTTCCAAGTTGATGGGTAGCTTCTCGGCTTGAGTACACGTTAATGAATAACCTAATTGGGTTGAGTTGTGAAGAATGTTAACGACAAAGGCGATCGATGGAATGGATACAGTCAAGCTCGCTTTTGCTCTTCAGCTGCTTTATACCAAAAGCTGTAACTGAGAGTGATCATCACAGGCACGTACCAACATATTCCTTTCTGACGGATGCCAACCATAATGAGCGTCCATAGCCCAACCAAGCCCAAAAGTTCTGGCACGAACTACACGAGTTGAATAGAAACGTGTCCGTGACATAGTATGCATCGAATATTAGAGAGTAGTAATACAGCAAGTTGAACTAGGTGAGCATGAAGATTGGGAGTCAGTTTTAATCAAATGCAAAAAATATGGACTGAGTCTAGTATAGTATATGGCGAGAGGACTTTTTTGACGGATACTCACGAAGGCGTTAGCATACGGAATACTAGGCGATAAATTGGTGCACATAATGTTGTATCCCGTGCAAGCAAACACTTGCAGAACAGCCATGCCCCAAATGAAGACCCAATTCTCGCGATGGAAGTTTGCCATTGGTAGTTGAATAAAGACAACGAGTGTCTGGAAAAAAATCCATAGTGAGACTAGAGTATGCCAGAGGTAAAACACACAAAGTCGTCACATACAATGACGAGCGACATGAAAACAATCTCAGTCAAATAGTTGGCAAAATGAGCGAAAAGGGGATTGTAAAAGCCTGATGAGACTTCCTGGTAGTATAGTTTACGGATTGATAACCCTGAAAACAAGTGAAATCGTTGAGAATGGGCAACGATAACACGTGAAATGATGCCGTTTTGTTGGATCAACAACACCGACAACTTACAGTACGAAATGGACGCAACACCAAACAATGGTGGGAAGAAAGACAAGGCAAAGATTGACGAGTCCTTGGATCCATATGCCTTGTAATTGTCTCCGAGTCCAAAGAATGCACCACCAAAGAACAAGGCAATGACAATTCCTCCGATAAAACGGCCAGATGACATGATGGGGTTACGAGAGTAGACTTTAACTTGTCGTGTAATGAGCTGATAGACCTGTAAATTTCCAAGAGTGGTATATTGTTGGTAAAGCGACACATTTTAGTCATCACAATCACATGAACTTGCCTGATTCAAACCAGTAGCATTCTGCCAAAATCCAAGAGATCCCCAGAAACCAGCAGTAGGATCTTCAATGGTTGACACAAAGTTGGCAATTGAACCTGTACCAGAGTGAATTTCTTCAATCTTCTTCTCGTTGGATGCTCTCAAGGTTGATTTTGCATATGCTGCAATGAATTCGTCTGGCTGAGCTGCAAGACTAGACAAACACGAAAGGTTGGTTACATTAGTTTTGCACGCACAAAAAAATCGTAACGTAATGAATGATACAAGCAGGTGAACACTCACACTTCAGCATAAATCTCTGCTGGGTTACCAACAACAGCAACATTAAGTTCCTCAAAGTACGGAATGGCCTCAGCAGTCGGTCCAAAGTAAACGACTTCACCATTAGCGAGTAGCAAGAGACGGTCAAATTGTCGAAGAATGGAATACGAGGGTTGATGAATTGTGGCGATACAAGCCAGTTGACGACCTCTGACAACCTCCATGATTGAGGAGATGACTTCACGACCGGTGTTCGAGTCTAAACCAGTAGTTGGCTCATCCTAGAAATTTGAAGGCATAAGATCAGTATTCACAACGACCAACGCAACAGATCCCCAATCATGAAGTCTGGATTACCATGAAGAAGACTGAGGCAACAGGAATCAACTCCAAAGCAATATTCAGCCTCTTCCTTTCACCAGTAGACAAACCTCGTTCCAACGCCGACCCAACTTTACGTCCCAACACATCATTAAGATGCATCTCATCAACAACCTCAGCAATACGTTGTGCTCTTTGCTCTGCAGAGCTCTGAGCCGGCAATCTCAAAGCAGCAGCGAAATTCAAAGTCTCGAGCACAGTCAATTCTGGGTGTTGCACATCTTCAGATGTCACATAACCGGCTCTCTTGATGAAAGCCTCCTTCTTGAGCTTAACACCGTTTAAATGTATGTCATCAGACCATGTTCCGACTGATTTACGATACGAGAGGACATCGAGTAATGTGGTCTTTCCTGCGCCAGAAGGACCCATAATTGCGAGTGACTCTCCAGGCTTTACGAACCCAGAAACACCTTTAAGTAATTCCTTTTGAGTACCCTTGTATTTTACGGCTGCGGTTATGTTGCTGAATGAAAAATATGACTTATTGTTTAAGGCGATTTAGTGATTATGTTTTGACTCTTAAAGTGAAGGAATTAACAAACATAAATAACGTACCGGCATATTCTTCTCAATGAAGCTAATCTTGACTGACGTCTCCGCCATTGCTTGATTTCGTTTCTATAGGTGTTGAATGCGTTTAAATCAGTAAATATGCGGTTTGTCACGTTTCTTCAAAAAGCACGAAAAGCTGAAAAACACCGTAAAGTTGATATCGGTCGCTCTGATTTGAGCGTATCAGAAGAATACAACATACATAATTCAAAAGGAATCTCTTTTTCTTCACCCTCACAACACTATCTTGATATGAGCAATCTCTAAGTCGGCCATTCTTTGAAAAAGACCTCAAACACTCCACCATCCCCCATGATTTTCTGAATTCAAACCTTTCTGACCCAGATCACGTCGACTTTGATCTAAACAGAACGCAGCACAGAATCCCAATTTACTCACCTTGTTTTGAATTTAAATTCTCTTGATCCTTGTTATGTTGCTAACGAAACCTCGTGTCTGGGATTTTGCATCGCCATTCCCTCACGTCAACAAAAGGGAAAAAGCAGTGACTTTAGTGACACTCGGAACAATCAAAGGGGAACACAAAGGGATAATGGCTCTGGTCGTCGTGTGATCCTGGAGGCCAAATTACTATCTGCCTGAACTCCATCCTGAAGGCATCAAATCAAAACTATAATTAATCACGCATAAGAGGAACATCATGGGAGAAAAGAAGAGTATTGGGATTACAGAGACTTCTAAACAGCTTCATGGGTGGGTCTAGCTTCATTGAAATTTGTCGGTGGAATTGCTGCAATGCACGTGTTTCAGTGTGTTTTGTCTGGAGATCCGTGGGGGAGAGGCATCACGCAACGAATCCTAACGCATTATGATTTTCAACTATAATACTTTCATAAAATTTGTTTTTTTTGATATCCGCCCCAGGTTGTTTTTTACTAACTTGCATCTTTCGTTAGATACACACTCACCTTTGAAAACATCTCGTGCCATGTAAATTCTGGCTCGATATTCAATCGTACTGTTGTGGCAGCTCTTGAGAGTGCGTCTGGGTATGTCGAACCAGGGACGTCGCTTGCTGTGCTTGGTGGTAAGCCTTGAAAACGTTATTTAAGCGTCAAACATTGTTGCCACCAAGAGTTTGAATCTTGAAGTTTGAATCTTGGAACTAATATTATCCGCGTCCTCGGGCAGCATCTGGAGCAGGGAAAACTACTTTGGTCGACATTCTCTCTGGACGCAAAAATGTGGGCAAAGTAGGCGGAACATACCTCGTGAACGGCAAACGCCCAGACCGTTTCTTCAGAATGAGGGCTGGATACGTCACTTACGACATGGCTCACGTACCAACCATGACTGTCTCAGAAACGGTCTTGTTTGCTGCTCGTTGTCGAATGCCTCGCGGTACGACAGATGCTGAACATAGAGCCCGTGTTGATCAAGTACTGCAACAATTGAGGTTGAGCCATATCGCTGATACTTATATTGGCGACGAGTTGGTTCGTGGTGTCTCGACTGGTGAAAAGAAACGTACGGAAATCGCAACTGAAATGGTTGCTTCGCCACGAGTAATGTTCTTGGACGAGCCGACGTCTGGACTAGATGATTGTAAGCAATCAATTTGTATCTAGTTTGTCGCGTTGTCTTACTCTTTATTTACTTTAGATGGTGCAAAATTCACCATGCAGCTGGTCTTGCAATATGTAAAGGCCGAGAACGTTACTGTCGTCACTGTTATGTGAGTGTTTCCACTGTTTTTTAGTCCCTCTATTTACGTTTCTCACAGAGTCTTTCACCACATCGATCAGTCATCAACCCAGTGAAGCCGTCTTCAACCTCTTCGACTCTTGTCTACTTCTTGGAGCTGGCAGAACATGCTACTTTGGTCCTATCCCAGCAGCAAGAGAATTCTACGCTACAATGGGCCACCCAGTCCCAGAGCTCACCAACGCCATCGAACACTATCTGGATGTAATCGCAGCTGCACCGCTAGATTCCGCCTCCTACTATGCTTCATCAGCAGTCGGCCAAGCCAACGATGCCACACTAAAGAATCTCATCTTGGCGAGCTCAGGTCAATCTCTGCCACAGCTCGACTTCTCAGACAACTTGTATGAGACCACGGTATTCAGACAATTCTACCTCAACTTGGTCCGAACTATACAACGATACAGACGGAATCCATCTACCTCATTTGGACGTGTATTTGTATCCTCCTGCATATCCCTCATCTTTGGTGCCATCTTCTGGAGGGTGTCTTCAGATCATTCTATTGGTGGACTTCGTAATGCTACTTCTCTTGTGTCGGCGCTCGCTTTCTTGCCAGCATTCACTGCTGGAGCGGCCATTCCACAATTCTTGGAAGACAGAGCTTTATATATTCAAGAAACGGCTTCGGCTTTCTACTCTCCCATGCCATATTATCTTGCCTACTCGCTGGTCGAAAACACGGTTACCATGGTGGTCACTTTGATTCAAGCTACGATTGTGTTTTACATGGCACAATTGAATCCCACGTATTTTGGTGAGGTGCATTGCATGAAACCATGAAATATTGCCTTTCGAACGACTGGTTTGTAGTTCAGAACATAATCACGTGATTAGTTACTAACTTGTTACCAATTTTTCTTTACAGGTCTCTTCATTGCCATGCTGATTATGCAATCATGGATCTCTACTGCATCAACTCAAATGATCTCAGCTTGGTCAAAGACTTTGGTCCAGGCGTACACCGCTCTGATAAGCTACGGCTTGGTATTATTCTTGTTCTCAGGTGAGCACCGCAATACCTGTTCTCTCGTAATGCTTTTGAATTTGTTTTGGATCTTCATCATTGCTTGGTCGTCATTGTTGAGATTTATTGTCATCATCATGATGCAATGAATGACTCTTTTCTCCTTTACAACCTAAGGTGGACAATCCGGAAACCAGCAATTGAGTCCAGTACTAGCTTGGATACCCTACATTTCGTACTGGAGATGGACTGTAAGTTTTTGTCTGAGCATGAATGTGAACCCGAAAAAAGCCCTTGCCACGACTGTATCTGAATTGCTCTTACTTTATACAGGTACAATACTTGCTATACCAAACTACACGAGGCTATGTGTTGATTTGCGATCCAACATCCATCATCCCACTGCCAATGAACGGTATCATCCCGATCATTGACGCAAGTGTCGGCGCCTCATTGAACTCGACCATAACAAGAGACTTAGCAGCTAATGCAACAAACTATGCCTTTGTCAAGGTATAGACTCCCTTTCCATTGAATTTTTTTGCAGTTGAGACTACCAAAAAAAATACTGATAATGATTGTACCTATGACTAGACTCAACTCGGATACATCCAAAGTCTCAGTGCCGTAAACACATCCGTCTTAGCTCCATACGTAGCTGCAGGTGCCATTCCGGCCTCAGTATTCACAACAGTAGCAACGAATGAAGGTGCGGCATTCGTGCAGGCTCTTCCATATCTCCCTGCTGGATCAAGTGCAGCTACATTGACTGGACAAGTAACTTATGCTGGTGCTATTGGGTTATGGGATGGCGCTTCTGTATTGGCAAAGGCGCCGTTTGCTGTATACCCTGACTTGTCGTATTGGTACGTGATGTGGCAGAGAGTTTTTTGTGCTGGTGCCACTGAAGTCTTGGAATCTTACACAAGTTTCTTTGGTAGTGCCGTTCCATCAGCAGACTCATTCATCGAGTCTATATACAATGTCAACCCCAACTCTCCAAACGCCAACGCGACATCTTATGGATATGCATTCCTATTTTTTGTTATTCATTGGACGCTTGGATATATTGGAATTCTTGTCAGTCGAACCTACAAGGCCCGATAAGAGACTAGGTTGAACTGTGAGGGGTCTACGTCCGTGAATTAGTGTTATACATCCTTTTAGTATTTCTGTTACTTTGTTTGAATGGTGGTTGATACGGAACCTTGTCTTAATTCGTCTCTTTTACAAGAATTCATTTAATATAGCTTTGGTTAGTCTGAATGAAAAGACAGCTTCTTGTTGCAGTCGTGATTGTTTTGCAATACACGCAGCAGCAGTTGATGTGGCCTTTGTTGCTTGAGAAACAGCCATTTTAAAGACGAATGCAGAATGATGGCATTGCTTGTAGGGGTGGCGACTTTAGCGAGGGCGCAAACTTGGTCAAAGAGGCCGTTGGGAGGAAAATAAAATGAAATGCCAACATTTTCACAATCGACGTGGTTACAATCTCCTGCCAGTTTCCTCAGTTGAGCTCGAGCTCCAAGTAGCTAGGACGGTTGGAGAGCATTCGAACTGCCCGTTATAGACTTTGCACTCAACTTCAATACCAGTGGGATTCCATTCCTTGTTCCGGGCGAGCATCATCACGAAACACCATCAACCTCATAACACTTGATGTATTTTAAAAATGCAGCAAAAATTACAGGTATCAAAAACCTCCACCTCTCTACCATCCAACATTCATCTCACGCCAGCACATTCCTCATTAAATAAGCCTGCAACCGATCCCTCGCGGTCTCCTCAATCCTGGCCTTTATACTCGGATAAAGCCCCATAGCCCTCTGCACATCACTCCTCTTCAAATCATATGTACAGCATTTCGTCTTTGCTTTAACTGATGCTGTTCTTGGCACGTCCTGAATCATGGCTACTTCACCGAAATAAGCTCCAGGTCCCGAAGCGGTGTCGATGAGCTGGTCGAATTCGGAGAATACTTCGATTTGGCCCGTTGCGAGAAAGTACATTCTGTATGTCATAAGAGGTTGTGGTTTGTTTTGGTGGGTTAGTGACCTGGCATTTCAGCCAAAACAGCCAGAGAATATAGAAGAACAACCGATTGCGACTTTGAAGATCTCTCGCAAACCGCCACATACCCTAAAGCGTTTTCACCAGCCCGTATAATGTATTCACCAGGACTCCACGCAGCGAAGCTCATGCTCAATGCCAGGTCCTGCAGTATAGGCTCTTCGAGATCCTTAAATATCTCCAACTAGTATGATGCAACAGGTATGCAGTGAGTATTATTCCATCACGTGTGATTATGGAAATGCTGTTTTTTCGCCCGCAACACATACCATCCTAAGATTCTGCGTATTAACCTCCAACGCAAAGCTATCCAGCGCCTCACCCGTAGCATTCGTAGCCTTGGTCATCAGATTCTGCCTCTCCTTGGCCACAGCTTCAATAGCAAGCCTCATATCCTCATACCCACTACACACATCATCCAAATTCGCTTTACTGAGTTTCAGCGAAAAGACAGTCTCCTTGGCTCGTACGGTAGCGGTTCGTTTAACAGCGAGCAGGATACCAATCTCGCCAAAGAATTGTCCAGACTTCATTTCAGATACGACGGATCCGTCTTCGCCTAGTGTTTCGACGGTCCCGCGCACGATAAAGAAAATACAGTCTGCGTCGGTATCTTTTTGGATTATAATGTCGGATTTCTTGTATACTTCGGGGATCATGGTCATTGCGAGGCGGTCTACGATTTCTTCTTCGACGTTTTTGAAGAGGGCCAGCTAACAAGGTATAAAGAGTGTTAGTGCTAGGTTAACCAGTATTCATACCGAAATATTGGGTGTTTTCTTGGGGGGTGTAAACCACCACAACACATACCTTTCTAATATCCTTCCTCGATATATCCCCCAAAAACTCTGCACCAAACTTCATATTGCTATCCCGATATTTCTGCTTTTCCCACCACTCGGCCTTCTTTTCCGTAAACTCTTGCACCCGCCCTCTCATCTCTGGGTACTTGCTGAGCGCATCCTCGACCTTTTGTCTTGTAACAACCACCAATATACAGTCTGTCTTGGCCTGTATACTAGCCGTGCGCGGCGTGCCAAATAGCATTCCGATTTCACCTATTTCGTCATTTCGATCAAAATCCAACTAATTCATAAAGACAGAAGCAATCCAATCTTACCAAAGAAGGTACCCTTTGACAGTGTAGATATTTCCTCGTTCTTGGCAAGGACGACCACAGATCCTTCAAGCACGAAAAACATTTCGGCTGCTGCGTCGCCCTCCTCGAGAATGTATTGGCCGGCACGACGACGGAGCTCGTAGGAGCCGTTTATGATGCGGTCTTTGCAGTCTTGAGAGAGGTCTGCTAGCTATAAGATATAGATGTAGTGGGAAGAGGGAGAGAGATATTTGTTAATATATGCATAGTTTGTAATATATAATAATAAGCAATAAACAACGCTGTCAATCCGCACAAATGCTTCATCACACACTTACAAGCGCACACGAATCCAGCAAAGTCGACGTCAGCGATGTCTGATTCTCCTGTCCCGTACTACTACCACCACTACCAATACTATTATTCCCAGCACTACTCTTGCTGTTGCCAGCCCCAACACGTGCCTCCACCTCAACACTATGCACTGCATGATTATTGACTGTACTTGCACCCGACGCGAGATACGCGAAACTGCTATGCACCGACTGCACCTTCACAGCCGGGGCCACAGCGGTATTCAGCCGCGATACAAGCACGGCGTTTGATGCTTCTGCTGATGAGAGTACTTCCAATAACTAACATAAAATGTGTTTGCACCCAAACTGATCTAGAATAGATTTGAATAGATCGAGCATACCTGAGAAGCCAACTCTCTCAATTTCCGCGTATTCTGCTCGTTCTGTTCTAGAGCAGTTACGAGTGTGGCTCTTAGATCTTCGTGGATGCGAGAACGGGAGAGGAGCATTGCGTTTTCTTGTTTTATGAAGGCAAGTTCGGTGGTGAGCGTGTCGTAGGTCGGTGGTAGTGAGGGTATCGAGGTGGACTCGATGTCCTTGAGGTCGACGCCCATGAATTCGACTCCTGACTGGGTCATCTTTGTTGTTTTTGGTGTGAGTGAAGGGGAGGAGGGAGATCAAGAACGAGGAGAAGGTCAAACTTGTTGCCACGCTTGGTTTTTGTTAAGCTTAAAGTTGGAAAACATAAGCTGCTACGTAATGGTTTGATGATTTGGCTTTTGTGATGTGTCCTGCTCAACGCGAATGTAATCTTCGACACGTGTTTGCAAACAAACCAATTCTTACGTTTTACTATTTAATTCGTCACTTGTTTTCGAATTTCAATGCAGACTCTACTATATATGTGGTTTCCTGTAAACGTCTTGTTGTCACTCCTCAATAAACCAATCCTAAGCCAGCACATTACGCATCAAATAACTCTGCAACCTCTTCCTGGCAGTCTCCTCAATATGTTTCGCAAATGCTGGGTACTTGGCAATACAATCCTTGACATCCTGTCTCTTCAATTCGAAAGTCGACACCTCTGTAATAGCTTCAATGGTAGCAGTTCTGGGCACATCTTCCAAGATGGCGACTTCACCGACATATTCAATCTTGCCGAAATCTAGCAGCTGGCCAAACTCTGATATGATGTTGATTTCTCCAATGGCGATAAAGTACATTCCGTCGGCATTATCGCCACAGTTGATGATGCGGTCGTTGGCGTTCCAGGTTTTTTGAGTCATTTTGAGGGCGAGCTCGTCGACAATGTGTTCTTCGCATTCCATGAATAGTTCCAGCTGTGTGTGTGTAAAGACGTGAGTGTTAAGGTGATCAACAACGTACTTTTAACAAGACGCGACGAAATCGGCAACGAACAAACCCAAACATACCTTTTTAAGATTCTGAATATTCATCTCAACGTGGAACTGCTCCGGTATCCCATTAGTCGAGATACTCCTCTGTTCATCATTGGCACGTGCAGTAGCACTACTAGCATCCAACTGACTATGGCTCCTCCCCATAAACAAATGATATCTCTCATTAGCAACCTCCTCAATCCGCCTCTTCATCTCCACATTACTCAAACACAGCTCATCGACATCCGCCTTCAGCAACTTGAGCACCGAGCATTCATCTTTAGCAACAATACTAGCCGTACGGCGCACATGTAGCAGCACACCGACCTCTCCAAAGAAGGACCCAGACGACATCTGAGCATGCACAGTAACCGCATCGTCACCAAGGACATGGACTGTTCCCGACACCACAAAGAAGATCGCATCCGACAAGGAATCCTTTTCAATAATCAAATCTGCCGGCTTGTACACGATACTCTGCATCTTGAGACTCAGTTTATCCAAAAACGTGTCATCGGCATCAGCGAATAGCGACACTTTACGTAAATTGCGTCGTGCGACATCAAGCACGAATTCACCACCAAACTTGTTGCCGAATGGACGGTATTTTTGAGTAGTCCACCAGGTTCCCTTCTCGTCGGCCATGTGACGGAGTTTTTGTTGCAGGTCGGGGTAGTTGGAGACTGCTTGCTCGATTTTTTGTTTTGTCAGTACGATGAGGACACAGTCGGTTTTGGCTTGGACGGATGCGGTGCGGGTGGTGTTGAAAAGGACGCCTAGCTCGCCAAAGAAGGTGTTGCTGCCGAGGGATGAGACTTCAGAGTCGCCGTCCATGATGCAGACCTGATGTGTTTGTGTGTGTGGTGTGAGTTACGTTCAGTATTGTTCTTCAATGGTAGCTTGCTTTTTTGAGAGTCAAGAGTTTGAAAATAAGAGCCAAAATACGCCACCTTACGACATTGCATCTTCAATTTTGCTTACCTCTCCACGCATAACAAAAAACATCTCAGCACCCACATCCCCAATCCTCACAATCCCTTGTCCCTGTCGTCTCCTCAACTCGTAAGCAGCGAATACAAGATCTTCTCTAACCTCAGCCGGGAAATCTATTCAAATTGATAGTGTCAGTTCCAAAAAATCCTCAAACTCGCAAAAGAAACCACGTCAAGCTATCAACACATACCTCTAAAAACAGGAAAGATATCCAGCACAGCAGCTGGAATAGCGCCTCCATCAACATGCAGCGTAGGCAATGTCTTTTTGGAACCATTGGTCGATAAGAAATTCTGCATTGCCTGGGTCGACGGTGAAGCAGCGTACGTGTCGGTAGACGGGGTTTCGACTTTTAGGTTGGGGAGGATTGCGAGCACGGACTGGATTACAGTTTTGGCTACAGATTGTAGGTTTGCCGTCTACACAAAAAACCGGGGTTGTCAGTAAAAGTGTTTGAATGCCACAAAAAGAAACTCATCAATAAATAAAGGACGCTCCACAAAACCACAACCAAACACAGGATAGCATATGATAACTCACATCATCAGCATCCCCAACCGCCCTACTCAACAAATCCATAAAGCTCTGAATAGCCCTCTCGCTCGAATTCATACGTTCAACCAGTCCCCGTTTCTCATCTGTAAGGGCCACAATACTGCGTGCTAGCGCGTCACGTTCAGCGGTTACAGCCACAATGTTTGTGGAAGCGAGGTTGCTCATTGATCCCATAGTTGTGGTTGATGCTCGTGCCGTTTGTGGTCTTGATGCCTGTTTGGGGAGGGCTGGGAGATCAGAGGCGCTGACGTTGACGTCTGTAGAGTCAGGTGATGTCTTGCAGACATTTTCAGCTGGTTGTGGAGCTGGAGTGCTCATTTGCGTGTTTTGGGTTTTTTGTCTGATAAATGCAGACACAATTCCCAACAGTCTAGTAGAGAGAGCAAGATTCAGAATATATATGAAACAATATGTGCGATGCGAAACGATAATTCAGCTTGTTTGCTCACCTGGATGCCTACCCGCAGGACATCCCCTTCCGAAATTGAGGATTTCACTGAATCGATGCCTTAAACGTCTTCCTGACCACCCTGATGACTTCCACCAAACCGCGACGTAGAATTAGAGCTGTATTTTACACGTACATGACGTCTTATATATATCTTTTATACTACAAGATGCTAACTTTAGTGCTAGTGCGTACAAAACAAACTAGATACAAGTGCAAAGTCAGAGTTGAAGAATATCCCAGCTAAAGCAAGTATATACACATATGTTCCGCCCGGTGTTACCGGTTACTACGAGCCAAGAATCGCGTATACGAGTCCTCCAAGTATTTTCGTAGCAGTGAAGCGTTGCGCTCATCACTCAGGCAGAATACAAGATGTGTTGATGCGGCGGGGAGATCGTCCAATAGGTAGAGTTTGAATGCTTGTTCTGTTGTGTAATAGAGTGTTTGTAACACAGGTGCAAGAACAACCGAACGACAACAAGCAGCCAATACATACCCAGATGTGAACTCGTAATAACGCCCACAAGTATCTCATAATTAATCCTGTCGTCATGTCCAAACGCTGAATATTGTGGCCTGAAAAGCGTATACAGGTCTGGGAGCTGCTGCTGCTGTTGGTGGTGGTGATATACTTGGTTGTGATGTGATTGTGGCGAGTACTGGTTGCTGTTATTCCTCCCGAGTTTACCATTCGATGGATGCATGCTAGCCGGCTCCATCATTTTGGGAGGCAGTTTTAGGATATTGTCTAAGTGTAGGGTGTTAGCAGTTGTAATAATAGCTTTGCGCTGTAAATGTTACAAGCAACAACACGTACCTTGATTCCTAAGCTTGTAGAGAAAGAAGGATATTGCGTCCGTTTCGTTGAGGTCCTTTGTAGATGCGTGATGCCTGTTGCATAAGTCGACTAGCTCGTCTCTCGATTGCTTTGCCGAGACTTTGGACTTTATGTATGTGGATGTGTAGCGGAGAAGGGCGTCCTCTGGGACGTCTGAAAAGTCCATCTACATGTATATAAGTGTTAGAATACGTGGCCTTCTGCTCTTGCCGGTTCCATATTTATACCCTGATTGTTGGCTCTGTGGTTTTAATGGGAGTTTGAGCAGTTTGAGCAGCAGCAACGGTTGGACGTGGTGCTGCAGCAACTCTAACGACTGGCTTCTTGACGGTCTTCTTCTTTGTAGCGTCGGATGAGATCAGTGACGAGATCGAGTTTGCAGTTCGTGATATATCGCCACTATCGTCGTCCTCCTGTACACAAGGCAAGGCATATTTCAGGATCTCGTGATAGTGCGCTGGATATGGCTGTGGATTGCGTACTCGGCCATTCATATCTGTGTATTATATAATATAATATAGTTGCTGCTCGTGATGAGGTGATTGTGATCGTGTGATGCGTTTGAGATGTACAGCATGCGTGCATACAACTCACCCGAAACGCAGTCGACATGACAGAACAAGCAAGTTACCAACCAATGGAGGGGAATAATAGCACGGAGACGCGTTATTAGTGACCAAAAATGAATTAACACTTAACACCAAGAGTTCTTCTGCGTTTTTGTTGCTTGATGTCAAAGATTCTGTCACTGCCACTTATATACGAATCACACGTTCATTTTCCCACCAAGCGTGTATCAATTTAATAAAACATAATCAAAAAGAGGCATAAGGATTCTTGCGGTTCAGCCAATTTCCTGCTTTCTAGTTGGATATCCACAAATGCCCAAATATCATCCACAATGTAGTCACCACCACCGCATATTAGAGTTCCAATTGCAACTCATACCATGGTTCGGGTCCTAGAAAAGTTGCTTCAAGTAAATGCGACAGCCTTTTGTCTTGTTTTTTTCGTCAACATCAATATCACTCACCATGCACAACACCACTCTCCCCAACCATCACAAATCCGCCCTTCTCATACAGCGGCGCGAGCTCCTCATGCGAAATCAACGCAATCCTATCTCCATACTCCTTGACCCGTCCAACATACTCCTTCAACAACCGCAAGGCCACACCCTGCCTCCTAAACTGCGGATCCACGCATACGGAATGGATACATATTGTCTTTCCCTCTGGTACATGCACGTCCATGGAGTCATGCGATAGGTGTGTGTCGGATGATGATGTTGCTTCGATGAAGCCTACTAGTTGCCTCGAAGGGAGAAGGTAGGCTCCTAGTTGGAGGTGCGGGGCGATCGTGTTTCGGTATGTCATTTTGGGAAGGGTAGCAGCTTCCGAGGGGGGGTAGCCTGATGTGTGTGGTGGTGGAAGTTATTTGGCAAAAAAGCGAAATAGCAAGAAGCTATAGTTGCATGGCCTTGAGCGTACCGAGCACTTCGAGTTTGTATGCCTCGTTAATGTCTATGAGAGGCCCGAATTCCAGGTTGAGTGTCATTGTTGCTGTGGGAGCTTGTGTTGAAGAATGGTAGGTGTTTAGATTTGGTTGATGTTGATGGCAAGGAGAGGAATTTCGTGTATGAGAGCCCTAATAAACGAGATGAGAACTTGTCAGATATCTGAATTGAAAATAGGCAAATACAAAGAAGGAGCATTGGCCTTTAATCAGCTCGTTTTGCTTGTTTGGTTTTTCTTGTGCACTCACCCAGCTTTGGTTGCAAGAGATACAAGCTTGCAAAGGACAATAATGCAAGTACAATGTGTCAGTCAGAAGTGAGCCAATCGTCTCGCGCCTATCTTGCCTCCTAATACTGCTGGCCTTGGCACGAGAAAAATGAATGCCTTGTGATTATGAATACTCGTAAACAGACGCAAACACGATTCCATTCAAACGCCAAATATATTATCAAAAATTCTTGATATCAAACAATGAATCATGGCTGGAACAACAATATGCACGTCTTTGAACACCACAGCACATTGTTCCAGCTCAGAGCACAAAACGAGCTATCTACAGAGCACTGGATATACGATATATCATATACCAAACTGAAAGAAGGTACAAGAGTGTAGTATTTTGCCAACAATAATATGCCAGTTTTACAGATATGCAGTTACAAATAATATACCGGTCCAGCATTCCTTTGTTAGGCAATGTAGGCTCTCCGGAGCTGAGAAATATGATACGTGGATCCAGTTCGAGGACACTTGATATTCCCATTGTTCTTTGCTGCGAGTTCTGTCAATCCCTACAACCAAGCAACAAAAATGACGGTGAGATTACTTCATGCAACAGCCTGTACAAGACAGCACAACTCAACACACCTTGAGAGAATAAACATAACCATTCGGAAGCACCATCGGCGGATTATCCTCATTCACAATATTCCCAGTAATCCGACACACAATACACGAATTAGAGTGATGAGACGATGGCAATCGTTCAGCCAGCACACCAAACGTATCAGATGCACAGACAGGACAATTCATATTCCTGTTGGCTTCTTGATAGCATGCGTGGTTTTTGAGAGCTGCCATTCCGGCTTGGAGTGTCATGTAGAGGAGTGGCTGAGACGTTAAGGAGTTGAGTGCGTAATTATCGGTTTGGAATTGGTCGATGAGTTGGTGCCATCTGTCCATATCAAACATGGCCTGGAGACGAAAGAGAAGACGATGTGAGTGTTGAAATTCTCTCGCAATCCATCTCTCAAAGTTGCGCGTTTTTTTGCGCATCCTCAACATTCTCAACCTACCCGATAGTTTTCACACGTGGTATCAGGAGTAAACGCCATCAACCCCATAGCTTGCTGTATTTCCTTCAAATGGGTCTCTGCCCATGGCGTCAAATGCTTTCGTGCATACAGGATGGCATCAGCCAACTTTCTTATACGGACCAATTCAATGTACTCTTGTAGTCTGAGATTGAATTCAAGCGTGCTCTGTTGTTTGATCAGATTGAAGAAAGTTAGAGGCCAAAAAAACAGATAGTATAGGAGATACATGACACGAACGTACCTTCATCTTTCGCAAGCTTGACTTGTTCTCAGCACACCACTGCAAACACTCCGTGCAGCTCTTATTCATTAAAGCTTCTACGACTCGACGGGATTGGACAAAGAGTTCGATATCAACCAAATCCTAAAGTAGATTGTAGGTCAGCAAAAAATAACTACATCATATTATGTAATAGTCATCAAAATAGCATACCTTGATATTACTCTCCTTGGCCATAGTCTCAGCAGTCCGACTATACCCTTGCCTCAACATAAACTCGACAAGAATACGATCCAATCGCGTCTTGCTCCATCTCGCATACTCTTCTGAGTCAGCAGCCGTCATACTCGACAATTCCATGAGATGATCCAATCGTAGTTTGCTGCGTTGCGTGTAGAGTAGTTCTTCACTCTTGGATTCTTCCAACTATGGTGTTGGTGGTGGTGCAGGGGAATCTCTCAGCAAAAAAACCAGGGAAAACGAAACAAACGATGCAACACGTTGCAACGTTTCACTAATATACCTTTCTCTTCAGCTTTCCCAACCTCTCTGCCATCGCATCCAGACTCTTGCAGGCATCATCAGCCAATGTAGTTCCCATTCCAGCCCGATTGGCTAATTCGACAGATGCGGTATTCAGGGCTGCGAGATCCTTTTCAATATATTTTTGGGATGTCTTGAAGGCTCGTCGGAATTGCTCTAATGGCACCTATCATCATATTCGCGGGTGTGTGAGGAGGTGTTAACATTAAATGTTGTGATTTTCGAATGCAGAGAAAGGGAAGCACGAAGGGGAACACATTACCCTTATTAGTGGCTGCTCTAGAGACAGCAGACCCTCTTGGTTTAAGGTCTTTTTCTCCATTGTCGTGATATTTAAATGTTGTGATGGTTTTTGCGAATGTGAGAGTTCTACAAGGGGAAGTCCACAGGAAGATGTTCAATTCAACGAAGAATAAATTATTTCCGTATTCGAAGGCGACTAAAAATGCTGGTGGACGTGAAACACCAATACGTCCATCATCAACGATCACGACACTTCGAACTCCATCAAGCGCAACATCCACACCCACTTTAACTCGCTCAACACTAGCCTTCAATATTATTGTACAGTATTACAAGCATTACAAAGCAGATCTACAACTTAAATCCACCACCTATCTACACCATCAACCTTTACATAGCAGCCGAATGATTCCTCAATCCAAAAAACTTGTCCAACTTGACCTCAACCTCTCCACTCGCATCCTTATAACTCTCCGTAACACCCCCTCGAACCTGCTCAACAAGCGCACACTCCCCTTCAAACACCTTCAACTTTTTCATCTGCCTCTCAAGCACCCAAGCCTTTGATTTCGGATTATGTGCTTTTAAGTACAGTCCCATGTACTGGTTTGCTGATTTAGACATGCTCTTGAATGGGTATTTGGGGCGTAGTTTGCCGACTGCTCCGAGTGCGTCTGTTAGAGCTGTTGAGACTGTATGTTCGAGGTATCCGACGAGAGGAAGGGATGTTACTGGGATTTGGACTTTACGCGGTGGGAGAACTGCTGGGAGGGTTGCGGAAGTGTAGCGCCAGGGAGATTTAATGAATTTGAGAGTTTGGGATTCGTTGGCCATTTGGTAGAGTTTCGAGTTCCATTCGACGGTATATGCTGATTCGCCTGGTACTACACTTGCAGGTCTAGATAGAAAGAATGGCGTGCAAAAAATACATATTAGCGTCTCAACCCATACGTGTTGGCAATATTTCAAACATTGCAACTCACCCTGTAGGCCCCTCCGTAAGCGTAACAGGACAATACCCCTGCAATTCAACCTGCTTTGGAAACTGATTCCTCACTTCAGCTATACTACGTCTAACAGGCAGCGACGCCGGCAGCGTCTTGCCCGATTCGGTATACCGTGTCGGATCCTTCAAAAACGCTCCCAACTCATCAGCACCAGCCATCCTGTAATAATACCCCTCATACTCTGCCATGTTACTCGTACCGTGAGAGCCAGGTACAAGCTCATCACGATCTACGAGACAAACTGGACAGAAATCTCCAAATACACCCATATGAGTATCCATATGTTTCGAGTCTATACCACTAGCATCTACACTGACGGCGCGATGATTGTATATGCCAAGGAGATATACTTGGCGTCGTTCAATAGCCCTTTCAATTGTTTTGGTTGCGTCTGTTGCAAGTGCCCATTTAGATCTTGCTCCGTCCATGATTTCCCATCCATGATATGAGTTTGCAACCCATTGTCTCAGTTCACTCATATTAGACTGATTTACCGCATCCTGTGCCTTTACAATCCCTGGTACAGAAGCACCTGCAAACGGCTCTTGAGACACCTCAACGTCATAATCAGCTCGTGTGCGGTTCATCATTTCGGATTCAGATACGTTCATTTCAAAGAATGTTTGCGGCACTAGACCACACTTTTCCAGCAGTTCCGCCTCCTTCACGCTACTTGGGAAATTGTCTAGCACTACACCATGAGATTGACATGATATCCGTGAGAGGACACGTACAATCGCTTGAGCAGCTAAATCAGACGGCACAGATTGTCCAGACAATAAGATATCCTTGATTTTGAGCGCTAGCAGTGGTTGGCGATTGTCTTCCAACAGACTCGATACAGCAGCTGGGATGTCTACATATGTCATTCCTAAATCACCTGCTAGGCGACGTGATAAAGCCGTCTTGCCGGACTTCGGACGGCCAATGACGCTGATGATTGGTCGTACAGCTGGTTTTATGGGTGGTGATGAGATGTACTTTTGGGCGTTGATGGAAAACTCCTGTTGTTGAAAAAAAAATGAGGATCGATTTGGCATCGTTTCATCGTCCTGATTTACGAACCTGCAATGCACTCTCATCGGCAAGGTAATATACGTAATCTCCAGTCATAGCTGGCATTTTACCAAAGATTTGAGCAGTTACGATTCTACTCTTGGTCATTGTGACAGGACAGTATTGCCTAAATTGCAAAAACACCGTAACGAATGAGTGCTCAATTCACCTGTCCTGCTTTTGTGAAGTGCGACCCATACCCATACGGACTGAAACTCTTCAATCCTGCAGACAAGAATCCTTCTGCAATGACCGAATCCAGTGGCACCACATTGGTCAATAAGCTTGACCGCTAAAAAAGCACCACGACGTCAAGACCATAACGAGACGACGACGAGGCTATCAACAACTTACACATTCCAAGAACGTCCTCAGCTCGTTCCTTAACGTAGCCAACAACGGTCGAAGAGGACGACCCCCATCAGTATCAATCACCAACACATTATAAGGTTCGATGGTAGCTACTGAATCTGCGATAGATGCCAATTCATTGTCGGCGCTAACAAAATCAAGAGAAACAATGGGGTCATTTCATCCTCAGTCTGTCAACTTTGTTTCACTTAAACCCACATACCTAGCAACTAACTCATCCCTCCACGCAGCTTCGTCATCAGCACTCATAATCGGTTCTCCCCTTCGTGCATTCACCATCCGTTGTGCTGATGTCTCTGCATCAATACGTAAATGGACGAACGCATCTGGATATAAGCCTGCTGCGAAGAGGGCTTCCGTGTCAGCCTTGTTTCGGGGAAAGCCTTTAAGACCAAAGCCTTGTGATTGGTGGGGCTAAAAACAATGAAGTTCAGCAACGCGAAAAATACCGCATCTGGCATAATGCTGGTTACCTCAGAAGTAAACAAATTCCTAACAAGTTCGATAACGGTTGCAGTAGGAAGAGCGACTTGAGGATCTCCTTGTTCAGTGATCCTGGCTTTTGATTCTTCTGTCTGGGACTGCATGTACTCGTTAATTAAATCAGACATTGATACGATGGGAACCTTGAATGGTGATAGTAACTCTGATGCGACGGTGTTCTAAAAGACTTCATATTAATTCTGGCTTGCTGGGACACTGCTTTTTGGTTCAAACATACCTTGCCAGAACCACGAGCTCCCATAAACACAATCCTCGGCGGTGGTGTCGTACAAGGTGCAAAAGCAAACAGCACTGGATTGGCGAGAAATTCCTTTTGGGCTTGACTTGTCGAGCAGTAAAAGTATAATGACTAGGCAAAAAGCATTCTCAGTGGCTTCAACAGACGGACAGTTTTTCATAATCACAGCACCATCTTTACCTGCCACTTGACTCCAAAGTTCCTATTTCCTCTCACAAGGACCTTGTCCTTTGCTAATCGAACTGGACAATAATCTTTAGATGGACCCATAATTGCGAATTCTGGGATTGGTTCAGCTGCCACAACTATTTCAAGAAAATGGATTCAGTACAATGCCAGTTTGCAAAAAAATGGTACTGCATCGGAAGAGCATACCAGCTTGAGGCACGAAAGGATCAATAAGTCGTCGAATAAAACTACAAGTCGACACCACATCGTCAGTTGGTGCCGAAAACGACTTTTCAGCAAGAATCTTTGTAATCTCATGATTCTCTACATCAGCAGATCCATACAAGTCTACTAGGTTTGGATATGCCGCAATGGCTGTTGGATCTGTTGATATCTCTTTACTTGCTAGACCTGTTCTCCAATCTATTTGTTTGGCGGCGGCTCTGGCGATTACGTTTTCGTCCTTGGCGTCTATATAGTAAATGGAGTTGACTCTGGAGCAATCAGCAAAAAAGGTAAAGTGGACAACGCATACCACTTTGAAGAGTAACCACAAAATCGGCTTTGATACCAGCAGCAACAAGAGCATTCGCCTGATCTATAGTATACGGGAAACCATCCAAAATCCATCCATTCCGTGTTGGTGATTCTTCAGCTATAGCCCATTGCACAACTTCCACCATTTGCTCAGTTGTGACTGGTTGTCCCTTCTGACATGTCACCACAATCTAGTCAAAAGATTTGAATCTCTGCCCAAAAAAATCGCTTCAAGTATCGGTATAGCATTTTACCTTGTCGTAAACAGGTATCTTGCTCCTCAGACCAGCCTGATCTCGATTCAAGTCCCAAGAAGATAAGATCGAGTCCACATTGATACGTTTTGCTGAATACAGTTTCGAGAGCAAGTCTGCTTGTGTGGTTTTACCAGACATTGGACCTCCCAAGATACAGATCTTGACTGCACGTAAACGAGGAGGTGTAGCGAGATATCTTTCTGGATTTGCTATGAATTTGTTGATGCGTTCTTCAGTTGAGAAGAAGTATAAAGATCCCTAATGATCGAGATGTGGTTGAGGTATGGAGCGATATTGATTTTCCATATTGCTTTTTTTGCTCTTGTACCTTGTAAACAGCCGTAATGACAACCTGTCCAGCAACAAGCTCATCAGTTTCTGAAAATGCCACTGGACAAAAATGTCGCCAGTCACTCCAATCCCGTGGTGCTTCTCCTTCGACTAGATCCAAGATTTCGAGTTTGGCCTTGGCTTCTGGCATACTCAGACCTCCTAACCACACAAAAAAATCCAGTCAGACTTCGTTTAATGCGATAATGACACGAAGGAATCCCAAACCTGTAAGAGTAGCATCCCCAATACGAATACATGGCGGTGCACGATGCGACAATGTCCAATCTACAGTTGCGAGCCTGTCCAAAACATCGTTGGATAGGACATCTGGATGCTGTGATGCATCGGCCTTGATGGTTCGCATGACTCCAAGTGTTTTATATACGCTACGGAGCCCGATTTGGAATTTCTCGTATGAATCCCAATCTTTGTCGACTTCTTGTTGTGAGAATTGGGGGTTTGTGACGAGTCTGTTTTGGGGTGTGTCAGTGCGTGAGCTTTTGATGCTGTTGAGACGGAGGAGGATACGATGATGCGTAACATTACCTATTCAGAATATCCTGCGACAACAACTCCAGTTCCGGCCCATTCACAGTGAGAGGTATCAGCGGCGGCTGCTTCTTTACGTATCGTCTTATAGGTTCTCCATTCTCATCCAGTTCTTCATCCTCAGCTATCTCATCCTCTACAGGTTCAGGGTCTGCCGCTGCTTCTTCCTCAGCTTCCTCATCACCTTCACCGTCTTTGGGTACAGGCCGACTAGCAATCGCCGCCCGTGACTTTTCCACTTGGGTAACAGTGTACGACACGCCAGTCTCATAATCCGTGTACTGGTTTACAAGCCGCACCGATGAATCCTCTCTAGTCATTTGCAGTTCGATAAGAATGGCGGTGTGTGTTGGTGCCAGACTGTTTTCTATCAGACGCCGGAGCACGTCACCGTCGTTTTCAAGTTGAGAGAGGCCTTCCAATACAAATCCTAATTGTAGAACCGAAGCAAGTTAACTTACTGCTCCATGTACGGTTTCAGTATCAACAAAGATGACACCTCTAGATTTCGCCTCCTCTGAATTAATAGCGGCATCCAAACACTTGAGCACGACTTCATTCGGCACTTCCTGGCCTGACAAGAGATATCCAGCCACTTCATTTCTCAGCGGATCCGTATTGTCCTTTTCAGTGATGAGTTTATGCATGTAATGACATGGTGATAGATATTCACAGAAATTGTCCCTGGCAAATCGTTCAGCGAATGCAGACGTGTCGGAACCAGGCGGTCCTGCAAGTATGAAAGCGGGGCGGGTGGATATGGCTTGTCCTTGAACGTTCGGTGAGAGTTTCAAAATCTGTTCGATTACTGTTGCTGGTGAGGACATTGTTGCAGGTGATTACGAGAGGCTGGAAGACAGGTAAATGGCTCTTTTATATAGTTCCGTACTATGTGACCGTACTGCTTTGACTGATCCTTCCCTCCGTTGCTTGATCTATATGTGCATTCTAATTATCGAATCGTGTGAGCAATTATTTCAAATTCATGCTATACTAGACTAGTTTAATACTTAGATTCTCAATTGATACCTGATATCGACCTACAGGAATACTGAAATCCCTCTCGTGTTGATGTCAAGACGTGTTTGATCAAACTTTTGACGTTGTGAAAGACAAACTACGTGTCCTAGTACCAACTTGACAGAGGGTCACGTACAATCTCGTGTCTATCGATCAATCGCTTGCTCAAATCCACTTTTCACTACCAAATTACTTGCTTTTATTACTCCAGCCAACAAAAGGAACACGACAAATCAATACATTACTACGACATTACTACCAATACCTACTAACCTCATTCACGCCTTCACATCGTGACGCTGTCTACCCCTAGACAGCTTCTTCACCGCCGACGTCCAAACAAATCCCTTCTGTACCTCAATCTGAGGCACTTCCGTCCCACCCACATTAGCCAAATTAGGGACTCTCAATTTAAACTCCTTCACAAAGGCAACCACATTAACCTGTGCCTCCAACCTCTCATTCAGTATAGACTGCGCTATACTTGGTTTTGTATTACGCAACCACAGCATCCTCGTACGAGCCCAACTGAGATAGAATGCGTCCATGGTCTTGAATGTGAAGATCGTGAGAGTCCATACCCCTATGAACGTTACTATAAAGTATCCGATTGCTTGTCCGGCTGGGATGGATCCGACCTGGTTGGCCAGTACTGCGACAAGTATTCCGTAGAGCATGAATATGAAGGGGAAGGTTATAAGCAGGAAGAAGAAACGTGTCATTCCACGGTGGACTCTGGGTGTTACGAAAGGGATCTTCTTTTGGATTTCTATTGTATGGGTGTAATGAATGGGTTAGGATGTTTCGTGAAGGATGAGATCAGATTTTGTTACCAGCGAGTGCAAACCACGTATATCGTTCAGCTACAAGTCTCCACGGTCCAGATAATATAAGCCTGGAATTGAATTGCCTTGTTAGAATCATATGTGTTACAAAAGTATTGATGTTTTTTTTTTGGTTACCCTGGTGAAGAAAGAAGCAACAAAACAGCTGTAATCAATACAGAAGCCATCAACTTGATGACTGCGAGTGATCCTTCAATGCGACTCATCTCATAAACTACAGAGTCCTCAAAGCCGTAAGTCCGCAGCGTCGTCATATACGTCCCAACACGGTCCTGAGCAGCAGCTACAGTTTTATCCTCCGCATTCTCTCCCAGCTTGCCCATAAAATGTCTCGCAACGCGATCCCTAACAATCTTATTCATCCCATACGGATTCCCGGTAGCAAGTTTCGCCATCATTCTAACAGCAGCCAGACTCTCCTGATCAGGAGCCTGCACAATACATTTGCCACATTCATTTCTCATCTTGTCAATCATGGAATTCATGAGCTCCTTTTTCTTGTCTCCACCCTCCTTGAATGCAGATACGTCGTCGGGAGAGAATGTGACGGGACTTCCGAATTTCACGATGGCAGAAGAACGAAACACTTCTGGGTTTTCGAATGAGATTCCGACGGGAATTATTTTGACGTTCATGTTGTCGCATTGTGACATTGCGGAGAGGCCCATTAGGATGCCACCAGGGAAAAAATCAGCTATACAATACAAAAGCAGTGAGTTGATCTGCCGTAACTTTTTTTGTTTAGACTATTTTCCTTACTGATGAAAGGAAAAGGATGCGGGTACCCTTCAGGAAAGATAGCAATCGCATCACCCTGTTGCAGCGAATCCACAGCTTCATCGTAAAATCCTGCTTGGTCGAATTTGGGGTGTACTTGGAATTTGGTTCCCGTCTTCATTAATTCAGCAAATTTTTCCTAATTGGCGCGTTGGTTTAAATCGGTGCGTGGAAAAAAATATACGCCTGGGAAACAGCCTTACAGGATCAAAACTAGTCCACTTGACAACAACCAGTTCAGTGTCAGACACAACTTCAACAACATCAGTGAATGAGAACATGTAGATTGAAATGTTCATGCCTCTAATAACACAAAAAGACAAAAGACATGTCAGCGAACGAATGATATCTTGGTATAGAAATTGCACAGCACCTAATACTCACTTGGACAACTCCTTC
The DNA here is from genome assembly GCF_006535985.1 of Synchytrium microbalum. NCBI lineage: Eukaryota > Fungi > Chytridiomycota > Chytridiomycetes > Synchytriales > Synchytriaceae > Synchytrium > Synchytrium microbalum. The sequence goes on from NW_022158380.1 coordinate 194,460, forward strand.
GTAAATTGTGTCCCAATTCCATAAACTCTCGTCCTCTCACTCTCCAAATCATCACAAGTTATCGTGCCAGTAGCACTCTGAGGGTGATCGAATCCACGTTCGATAAACACTAACATCAAAATGATCAGCGGGTGTTCAAGCAAACCGAAGCAGCACATACAACCACATACATGGCCGAAACCCCTGTGAAAACCACTTCAAGATGGGTTTTGTCTGGATATACTGTGCAGCAGCAACGAATCTTGGATGTCGTCTTTTCAACGACCACAGCACCTTATACATCAGTACGGGGTCCAGATACCATGCGCCGTGGATTACGACGGATAGGATTACGGGTCCATCGCTAGGTACGCTATTTTATTACAACGATGTCAGCTGCGATGCGATGTGATACAATTTTCTGATGCCTAGATCTGCGATGACAGCGTACTTCCAAATGCCATCAACTTCCACATCTCTGTATGCGTAGTTGAAGGCCTGATTGATCCAGAATGCCGTGAAATCACTCATGATGCAGAGCCTTGAGCCTGACGTGTGTTTTGATTGTTCTAGTCAAATTGAGGCTCTGAGCTCCGGTGGATCCTGGTGAACCTAATCGATACCAGGTATTCAGAGCGTCCGGCAAGTAAGGTTAGTGGTATGCGATTCCAATTTCTGGCTTTGGGGCTACTTTCACAGGCACTTTGCAATTTGCAAAGGTTTGGTTAAAGGATTGTCACGACGACGCAGCGGAGCGTGAAGCACAACCACAGTCAAAAAAATCCAACTAGATAATTATCTTTTTTCAATTAATTATACAATGAATTATTACAGTATCAGATACCGATCGCTTATTACTAAAACTATCGTTGTTTCTCGCGATTCGTAACGACCATCAACACAAACGCAATCAATCTAAATCCAACTCCAATGGCGATTGCTATGCCGATATCAACCCCAAATCGATTGAATGTGTATCCGTATGTTGAGCTGGTGTATGCTGTGATGTAGACACTGTTGTATGGATTTGCGTACTCGGACACCATTGCTTCTGCCGTCCAGCGGTTGTAGCTTAGAGACCACAGCCATTCGAGGTTCCAGGATTGGGCGTCGTGGAGAGTAGCTATGAGTGTGAAATGGAAGATGCATTAGATCATGGTGGGTGTTATACCAAGAGCACAAAAGATGTGCATGTTAGTTGTCAACCTTCAACATCTCGACACAACTTACGTTCAAATCCACACATAATAGCAGCAGCCATAGAGAATATAACAGCCGCCAACGCAGCATCCTCAATCCTGAAACACAGCGATGTTATTATACTCAGCCCATAAACTCCAAACAGGTTGCCCATTATGACCAAAAACAAAGACGAGTATGCTATAGGTGGAGTTGCCATCACATGTAGCACTGCCGCGAAATGGGCCGCGGATAGGATCATGCGGTATGTAAACGATATGTTTTTGGCTAGAAAGTAGGCAAGCCGTGAATGTCCAGATGCGGTTTCTCGCCACATTATGGGGCGTTCGAAACCAAATACCCGTGTGCCTGGTGGACCACCCTATGGTTGGGATAGAGTGAGGGGAGGAAGTTTGAATCGATGGTGAAAAGTTGACGAGCTTACTGCTAATGCAGACGATGATCCAACTAGAAGAGCGTATAACGCTACGTCCCAGTCCTGTGTCGAAGGACTTATTACTGTATATGGTGTTATCCAGAGTGCTCGATACAGCTCGGATTGTCCTAGATTCAAGGTAAGTTCGAAGTCGTTTAACAAGTTTCAAAGCTTTCATTTACCTGCTGCAACAGCCATCAACAATCCAGCAACCGATCCAACAACAACTTCCAATATCACCGACATAATAGCCCGTTTCTGTTGCAGCATCGACCGACTATGACAATAATACAACTGCATAAAGAAATTGGCACCACGTTCCCTCACCAGTCTCGTTGCGATCTTGTCAAAGTCTTCCACATCATCTTCTCCTTGAAGCTCGGGTCCTTTAAGAAGAAGGGGCGAGTACAAAGAATCTGAACGTGGAGGGAGGACGTCCTGTCCATCGTTGGGAGTGTGTATAGATAGCGGTGGAGATGGTGGAGAAGTCTTTTGGCCTCGACTTAGTATGATTTTTTGCAAAGGCAGTCCGTCGAGTCCTTCACCGTCTTCGTATCTGGAGTTTCTTGGTCGGGCTTGCTTTTCGTTGAGAATGTCGAGTATCGTGTCTGCTGGGTTACCGTTTCCGAACTATCATTGATGGGTGATATCAGTCTTTCAGGTTGATACAGAGGTTGCTCGGAGAGGACTCACTTTATAACCAAGATATTCATAATACGGTTGTGCGTCTGCTACTGGTCCGTTATATGACGTGAAACCGTTTCGTCCTAGAACCAGGACGTCGTCCAAGGTCTCGAATATCTAATTTTATGTCATAGTGAGACTTCTGCTGCAGTAAATAAATACAGGCCACACTTACTTCAGAACGAGGCTGATGAATAACAGACACGATCGTTATTCCCAACGTGGAGCTAACAGCTTTCAAAGACTCTACAACGGCTAATGCCGCTGTTGAATCGAGTCCTGTCGTGGGTTCATCTAAAGATTTAGACGTGTCAGATATTCATTCAGAAAGCTTCCAAGTTTCGTTTTTGATGACAAGATACCTAAAAAGAGCACTACCGGCACAGCGGCCAGTTCAATCCCGATATTGACACGCTTCCTCTGTCCGCCAGAAATCCCTCGCTTTATATCGTCTCCAATTAGGGAATGGGCTACTTCGGTCAACCTAGCACAGACGGAAAAAGGATGAGCTCAGTACGCTAAAGCATCAGAATGCAAATCATACCCAAGGACATCAATAACCAAATCGACGTAATCAGACACTTCACGTCGAGACCAACGTCTTGGTAGACGTATCCGAGCTGAATGCAGTATATTTTCGCGGACGGTAAGTTCTGGTATCATTGTATCTTCTTGTGGTACGTAGCCCACAATGCGACGGTCTAATGGAGACAAAAAATGCCGTTAGCACTCGGAAGATTGATCAACTCTGAAATCACATTTTACATTTGTGTAATTCAGTAGCCTTCCCATTAATGCGCATCTCGCCACTTGTTTGCCGTAACTTCCCCATGAGAACATGGAGAAATGTTGTTTCTGTATCGAGGTCAATGAATAAGAAATTCAGCAACCCAACAGTCGTGAACGTGACAAGTATCTTACTTCCAGCACCAGAAGGCCCAATAATAGCAGTCAACTTTCCACTCCTTATACCTCCAGACACCCTCGTCAGGATATGCTTGCCACCTTTCAGCAACGAAATATCCTGAAACTCAATACCAACAGTCAAAACATGACCATCCATCCCGCGTTGAAAAGCAGACACGAGACCGGGACTCGTATTGAATTTAAATGTTGTTGATGAACTATCTGCGAGATCTTTAGATTCACGTTGGCGTCGACGTTCGATCAGGCGTCCGTGAATCCATATTAAGAGTAGGCCAAAGTCTAGGAAGACGCAGATCACGAGCGGTAGGTAGTAGGTTTGGGATGTGGTTCCTTGAGGGCATGCTATGTAGATTAAAAATATGTGTCAGGCAACGGCGGTAAAGGTGTGAGTGAGTGACTGCCATGCGACTTACATGATCCAAGGTTACATGGTATGGGAGCAACTGAGCCTAGAAAATTGACATGATTTCAATTTAAAAATCGGTCAAAAGTTCCTACCAAGCGTTTAACCAAACTTCCTGTCGTACCAGTCAAACAATATGACCCCTCTGGACATATAGTCTGCTTCGAATAATCAGGACAGTAGTATCCCGCTTTGCAAATGATCGGTTCCAGCCGTCCTTGAGGCTAAAAACCACCCTTTATCAGCGTCTTTGGTTGTCAATGTCACGATTTGTGATTTACGCACCATACTGCATGGAATCGATAGCAATCGCTGTACAAGACACCGTGGACTCGGTGGACATGATACAGGTAGTTCTCCCAGCGTCATCTAAATTCAGGAATGAGCACCGATGCAGGTGTAATCGCACCTCACACTTTGAAGAACTTACATTAGGACAGTAAAACCCGTCAGCGCACCAACTCGTAGCAGATATAATGGTCCCAGCACTGCCATCGAGGCAGGGCGTTGTCCAGTTATTATATGGATTCGTTGCCATCACATAAAAGACACTCCGCCTGAAATTGAGGTCAAATTCAAACTCAGACGCAAGTTCCAAAAAATAGCTTACACAACTTCAATTGTATCCCAGAGACTTCCGCGGATGGCGATTTCATTCATTGGTGTCTTGTTCAAGTATGCGGATGGAGTCAATATCTTCTTGTTGGTGCTGGGTGTTGTATTTGCGATGCTGTCAGGTAAACCTTGCAAATTGGATTTTCAGACGTGGATCACATGCGGTCGCTATACTGATTTCAACACGAATAATAGGATCTGTGTTTCCGTTATATGTGCAGGTGCTTGGAACCACAGTGAACTCTTCTGTGGCATACGAAACTGGCCAGCTGAATGGCCAAATACAACAAGTCATTCAAGATTTCGCGCTCAAGATGGTGGGACTTGCTGTTCTTGCTTTCGTTTCTGGGTGAGAGAGGATTTCCGTACGTGGTTGCCACGGTCTTGACGTGCACTGACTTGAACGTGTGTTAGATTCTCTGGAACATTTTGTTGGATTATCCAGGCTGAACGTCGTTGTGCTGTAAGAAGATATCCATCTTGATATTGAGGCAAGCTATGGAAATCAACGATTGAATTTTCTAGATATGGAGAGAGCTGTATTTTGCTTCCCTTCTCTCACAAGACATGGCGTGGTATGAGAAGCAAGAGATGGGACAATTGTCGACTAGAAGTGCTTCGGATGTTAATCTGATTGCTGAAGGGACTGGCTTAACAGTGAGTGCACAAGTGAAGCTAAGACTTGGTGCAATGCTAATTCACAGATTGTCGCAACAAACAGATTCGCACATTGATACACAGCACAACTGCTGTAATTATCTCACTTTGCTTGGCTCTATACACAAGCTGGAGACTTACTCTAGTCCTTCTCGGAACGCTCCCGCTACCAGTCGTTGGATATATGCTTGTATGGCGCTACCTCTACAGAAACGTTCGGAAACTACGTGATGCCACCGCCAAATCTGGAGCCGTCGCAACGGAGGCTTTACAAAACATGACTACCGTCATGTACATTAACGCTCAGCTGAACGTCATCCATCGATACGCAGCCCCGCTGAAGAGGACGTACCGAATGTTACGAAACACAATATCAGCACAAGCAATCTCCGTCTTAATCGTCACTATCTTCTTCTTCGGGCTACGAGCACCCATACTTTATTATGCTGGCAGTCTTGTGCTTAACAATAATTTAAAGTATGGAGATGCGCTGTCGACGTTCTTTCAGATTGCTTTTGCAGCAATCTTCTTTGGTAATATCCTGAGCACCATACAGACGATAAGTAATTCGGTCGAGGCTGCTCAGAAGGTCGTGGAAGTTATTGAGCATACCTCGGATTTAGATGTTAATGGTGAAGAGGGGTATTTTATTAGTCAAATCACTCTTGGGATAGAGTTTAGAGATGTTACGTTCAGGTACTTCGGTTTTGAGTGTTTTCTTGAAAGGTATTCATAAATGTCTCATTTGATTATTTTGTAGATACCCATCACGTCCTGAATTGCTAGTGCTACAGGATTTCAACCTCACGATTCGACCATCACAGAAAATCGCCCTCGTTGGGCAAAGTGGAGCATCCAAGAGTACAATACTTCAGCTACTCTTACGAATGTACGAGTTTGAGAATGGGGAAATTCTTATTGACGGCGTGAGCATTCGAGACATTAATGTGAAGAGTCTTCGCCAGGTGTGTCTCGTCAACTTTTGCAATTTTCTGACAGTTTCTAATACCAGTTTCTGAATAGTGCATTGGGGTAGTCAGTCAAGAACCAGTTCTCTTTGACGCAACTCTATACGAGAACGTTTCCTTTGGAGCTTCCCAAGGTCAATTTATCGATTCACCAGACGTGTCTGCAGCGCTCGCAGCTGCTCATGCTCTCGAATTTGTCTCGAAACTGCCTGATGGGCTCCATACTTTTCTGAATGGTGGAGTGACGCTCTCTGGTGGTCAAGTCAGTATTGTTCGAAGTTAAGAAGAGAATGGAGGCAAGATATCTGACAGTGGGTTAATGTAGAAACAACGTATTGCGCTGGCTCGCGCCATCATCAGGAATCCTCCTATATTGTTGCTTGATGAAGCTACGAGGTACATGAAATCGAATGAGACCGTATTGATGTCAGATCTTTTAACGCTGTTCTTGTAGTGCTCTTGACAGTAAATCAGAGGCAGCAGTTCAAGTAGCTTTAGAGGAACTAGCTCAGAATAGGATTACGCTGGTCGTAGCTCATAGGCTTTCAACCATAAAGGATGCTGACTGCATCATTGTAAGCATCATTCGTTTCGCGCTATTTCTAACTAACAGTATTCATATATTTAGGTCATGAATAGTGGACAAGTCGTGGAAACCGGCTCTCACTTTGACCTGCTTCAGCGACAAGGCACATATGCAGCACTATATGCCGCTCAATCGATGCAAACAGGAAATGCATCGATAAGGAGTTTTCCCATATCCAAGGTCTCCGATAATTCGAGTTCTGTCAACTCGCGATATGATGAAAACGAACCTTTGCTTCTAGTGGACGGCAAGGAGGGAGACGAATTGGCGGAAACCCTGGCTAAACGAAAGTTTCCATATGAATTACTCTTCTCACTGTGTAAACGGGATCCATTTTACGTATCTGTTGCTCTCGTTGGATCAGTCATTGATGGACTGGTGTGCATGAAACCTTCTTGAGTTTTACCTCCTGAACCTCTCACTTCAACAATCATTCAAATCAGGCATTCCCATTGGAATCTCTACTACTCGGAACCATATTCAGAAGCTTTTCACAAGTCGCATCACTAACAGAACCCAACCTCTTTTATTACTCCTTCCTCTTCCTGCCGCTGGCCGTCTTTATCGGAATTGGCCATACTTTGGTATACTGGGGAGTCGATATTGCAAGCGAGAATCTGTCAAAGCGACTACGTTATATGACACTACAGAAGCTTATGGCTCAGGATATGTATTATTATGATTCGCCAGATACTAGTCCTAATGTGACTGCAACACGGTTGGCAACTGATGTCGAGACTGTCAAGGCGGTTGGTGTGGGACTTGTTGGGAAGGTTATTGCGTTTATTGTTGCTGTTGGTGCAGGGACGATTATTGCGCTGTACTATGGATGGAGGTTGGCGCTTTTCATGGTGGCTGTGTCGCCGATCTTGCTGCTTGGTGTAGTGTTTGAGCTCAAGGCCATGTCGGGGTAAAAAGTTGCGAATAGTCCCAATGCGTATGATTTTTTTAGCTCATGCTTACTCCTTTTTAGGTATCATGAAGCCAGACGTCGTGTATTCGCAGCCTCCAGCAGCTTTGCGTCCGACGTGTGTCGAAACATCAAGGCAGTTACAATGCTGGGCAACCCAGAAGTGTTTACCGAACGCTATAAAGATCTACTACAGCCTGCATATCGTACGGGCTTGACGAAGGCAGTAATATCTGGACTTGGGTTTGGCGCTTTTCAAAGTAAGTGAGAATTGCAGACTGCACTGGGAAAGGCAAAATATCCTATTATACTGGCATCACGATCAATTCGAAATTTATCTGATGAACTCATCACGTCCACGTAGCATCATTAATCATCGTAGTCCTCGCCACATTCGGATTCGCATATTTCCTAATCACACGCAACCTCTCCTCAATTGGTGACATTAGTATCGTCATCATGGTAATACTCTTCACAATCTCCTTCGTCGGAGTCACAATCATTGGAATCGGAAACGTGTCTGAAGGTAGTGCATCAGCTATAGCACTTGCAGATATCTTGCAATCTGAAGTGCAGTTAGATATCCGAGATACAAGTGGACGAACAAGGCCTGCTAAACAGTGTGATATTTCGTTGAAGGATGTGGTGTTTACGTTCCCTTCTAGAACACAGTCGAAGGTCTTGAATCGGCTGAGTGTGGTTATACCGAATGGACGGAGGGTTGCGATTGTGGGTGCTTCTGGAGCTGGGAAGAGGTTTGTGAAGGAATTCAAGTATTATTGTTTTCAGCCAAAAAAACTAATCCTTTAGCAATGTATAGCACAATCGCACTCCTTTTAGCCAGGATTTATGATGTCCAAGCAGGATCAATCCAAATGGACAACACCAGTCTTCCAAATTGGAACCTGCGAGCTCTTAGGTCGCATTATGGTGTTGTTGGTCAGGAGCCTATACTCTTCAAGTATGTTTTCTGATAAATATTTGCTTCGTCAAAAAAAAGGATCAAGATCTTACGCATTTTTCGTTTTAGCATCTCCATATTCGAAAACATTATTTGTGGGAGTGATAAAGCGCAATCTGAGGACGTTTATCAGGCTGCAAAGGCGGCTAGTATACATGATTTCATCAGGAGTTTGCCAAATGGTTATCATACAAAAGTTGGTGAAATGGTATGTATGGTTTGAAATTATGACTGGCATCAGAGTTTATGCTAATGAGTGGTTTTTGGAATAGGGATCGCTTCTTTCCACTGGTCAAAAGGTCAGTGGTTTTGTTACTTTGGATATGTGGATTGCACTTTCTCAACTGTTTCCGTTTTTTAGCAACGGATAGCCTTGGGTATGCTCCAATACAATCGTTGAAAGCAATATGACTTGCTGATGTTCATATTAATTTTATAGCTCGAGCGCTGGTTAGGAAGCCGGCTTGTTTCATATTCGACGAGGCTACGAGGTTGTATGTCAATATTGAATCTTTCAGTGCAGCTTTTAAACTCTTCCTCATTCTCTAGCGCTCTAGACGCCAAAAGCGAAGCTTCAATCGAAGAAGCTTTGGCCAAGTTATCCAAAGGTTGGCGAAAACACCTTACGTCCGTCACATTTCATTGTTGTTGCTCATATCATTCCACGAAAACCATAGGAATCACGACTGTCGTCATATCGCATAGACTAAGAACAATTCAAACTTGTGATCAGATATGTGTGGTTGAGGCGGGCCAGATCGTGGAAGTTGGAACGTATACCGAGTTGATTCGCCTTGGAGGTGTTTTCTTCAAGTTGGTTGAAGCTCAGACATTCACGGTTCCAACTTGAAGCTAAGGTGTATAATTGACACATCAGTAAGAACTAGTTGGTAGCAGTTTAATGTTAGTATGTATTAATTTAATGTCAGAGATCCGTATAGTTTGGCCTCAAGTTGTGTTTGAATAAACGAATTAAACTCGTTGAATGAATGGCAATCTTCCGAAGGGAGATTGAGCGAGGCTCAAACTAGGTATAGATAGTTCTCTAACAGAGGCTTGAACGCGCCAAAGATTCGTAGTGGACTTGTAGCAAAGCCATCCAGCATTCCTCATTTGCGTCGTACTGAGGAATTCAAGAAGTGGAGAGCTTTGGTGACTTCAACCATGAAGGAAGAGATATCCAGGTAAAATATTCTATAAGTAGTAGTTCATTATCACGTTTTCTTGATACTAAGTTCCCCTGGGTCAATAGGGTAACTAATATATCGGAGTTTAGAATAATTTCTGAAGAAAATTTCACGAAGTGCATCGGATTGCTATCGGCGCTGGTCTTGCCAGCCTTGATCTTTGGACCTGTAGTAATTCCTGATGCTTATGCTTATTTCCTCGCTGGTATGAAGATACGTCGATGATGTTTTTCACGAACGTGTTTTTGCTCACCAATTCTAAAACGTTTTCCGAAAAACCATACAACTTAGGCTATTATATTCTACAATTGCTATTCTGGGCAAGAGCAATCTTCAATGTCAACGTTTCCTGCACTCGTGTGAAGGATGCAGTCACCAGAAACAGCTATTTGGACAAGACGCAGTACCGTCATATCTTTATTATTCCGAATTGGCAAGAGGACTTGAATTGCCTTCGGTATACTATGAGACAATTAGCTATGCATCGATATGCTGTGAAATCGTACACTGTTGTATTGGCTATGGAAGAACGTGAGGACGGGTATAAGGTGAAAGCAGATACGCTGGTCAGCGAGTTTAGTGGATACTTTCAGAGTATTCTGGTCACGGTCCATAAGCTTGTTCCAGGTAAAAGAAAGTAACGTTGTGATAAGTTTGGTGTGCTTGTTGCTAAGATGTTGGAATTTTTAGGAGAAGTCAAGGGAAAAGGAGCTAATGGTATTTACTTCCTTCATATTAACGTGTTAATTGAAAGGCCAGAATGCTAATTTTCCTCCATACCGGTATAGTAAACTATGCGTCAAGGCAGACGCTGAAAATCCTTACTAGCAGAGGCATTCCAATCCAAAAACAAATGGTGACGGTTTTGGATGCTGATTCAGGAGTTCCAGAGCTGTACATTACTGAATGTGAACATGCACTTGCTAAATCTGCAAGACCGCAATCGGCGTTTCTATTGGGATTCAATCTGTATTGTAACAAGTACATGTCGACGCCTATCTTCACTCGTGTGCTGGATGTTACAATGGTATTTGCTTGAAAAGCAGAAAAGCCGTATATTTCGCTACTAACAAAAGTTTCTCTCTGTAGACCCAGTATCTTTTAGCTCGGCTGGCAACAGACCAACCGTACATCATGTCTAATTACACGTTCTCCATGTCTCTGATTCAAAGAATTGGATTTTGGGATGCTGGTTTTAAAGGGATTACAGAAGATTCGCATATGTAAGGGAAAAATACTCAATCCCCTTTGGACATAGTAATGGGCTATTTCTAACGACTTTTGATCAAACAGGTACTGCAAAGTCATATTCGAAAGCGGAGGAGACTCTGAGCTGATACCCATATACGTACCAATCCACTCATCATCTGCCATTGATGAGTCTGCGTCTTTGTGGAAGCAGATTCATGATCGATATCATCAAGGCAAACGACACTCTCTAGGTAACCTTGTGCTCTAAAAAGACTATGGAAAGCCATTTTTAAGTGATTTCTAATTGAGCTCAACCCTTAGGAATGATGGAATTCGGATACTCTCTAAAACGCACAATCGACCTGTGGAACGTATCATCCTGGACGTTTCGCATTCGACAAATCAACGCTGTGCTGCAAATCGCTGAAGCATACTGGATGATGCAAGCATCAGCTCCCTTCTTCTTATTCGGATACCCAATAATATGGTTGTGGGGAGGCCCATTGCTAAACACATCTCTTGGACTATGTTTGAAGTGGATGTGTGCTATATGCTATGTACTTCTGCTTGCTGTGGGAGTCATTTATTTTGAGTTTCATAAATTGTGAGTACACAAGTTCGCAAAGGGTTGGAGATGTGGTTTGCTTTTCTAACTTGTGTTGCCCGTGTAGCATGGAAACAACATATAACGTTTCGGCATCAGAACGCCGGTCAGCGTATGCTGATATTGTTGAGCTGCCGTGGATACCGTTTTCGGTGACGTTGCTGTCGGTAAGGTTTCACGTCACTTGGTGGCCAAGTCTTGCCGACCGTTATAATTAACATTATATCACCACAGCTATGTAACATTGACGCTGGCTGTCGCTTACTTCTGGGGCAAGTGATTGAGTGGTTCCCAGCACCTAAACCGACCTTCGAGTATGAGGCTCTAAGACCCCTGTCTGAGGAATAGTGAAATTCGTTTCGTTGAACTGTTTATGTTCTCATTGTTTAAGCAACGTCTTGCCGAGAAGTGACAGAGTAGTAATAAAGTAATTTTAGTCTGTATGGGTTTGCTTTTTTCTGTGTTGTGGTGACTTTGGTACATTTTGAGGGTTTGTATGGTTGGAAGTTTGGAGAAGCAAGCTTGTGGGGAAAGTTCACGCGTTATTGATCTAAATTCTCTGAGGAATTAACATTTGGATGCTTCAATCCTGGTGAATGCGTTACAGATTGGCCTCTTTCATACCTCTTGCCTTTTTGACCACGAAGTCAGTCGAGACCTGAAGGCGAAAGTGCAATTCCGAGACGGCACATCACTTTTAAATCAGCATTTTATGACAACTAGATCGTGATTTCTCCATTCTCAAAGTTGCAAGTCAGAGAAACCGTTACAAGACCAAACACGCAGACTTCAACGGTCCAGCACATTCTGAGTATACAGGAGCACATTCGTAGCAAGAAAGGAACCAAAATATCGTGTTCATATAGAATCAAACTGACATTTACTACTTTTTGGCTGCTGCAGTCATGTAAAGCACTCGCCAACGTGATTTCCAAAAGTTACCAACAACTCGGGACAACTGTTTAATTCCATGTAAAAGCACGCAAATGAGTCTGTAAGCGACGAGAGAGCCTTCGAGAGGTCTTTGACGTTCTTTTCACTCTTGATATTGGTTGATTCGCGTCTCTCCTCTTACGAAAAAGCCTTCCTTTGCTCCAGTACTCCCACTCCCACTCCCAATTTTCTTCCATAACACTTGCAACAAAACATCTTGACTTAACAGGCTCAAGGTGCAGAGACAGATTCGACGGTAAGCATCAATCGATTTTTAACATTTTTTGAATATATTTCCGTATTTATTTCACTCGCCTACTGCCCAAAACCACCTCAATTTTCTAATTACAAAAATTGTTAAAAGCAATAGGATTATACAGCAGCAACAAACCGTTATATCTACAAGCACTAGCTAGAAGTCATTCAAAGGTATGTCTAGAGGCTGACGTTGCGCAATTTCCTTATTGGTTATCAAGTCATGGACATCTCTCCAACATTTGGCAACAAATGTTTTGAACAATGAAGGTCGGGCATGGCTTGTAAAACACATTCTAATTCACAGGTACTTTTTCTTTCCACCAGAATGGCAGAGTGCAATTCACTGGGAATGCTTGCATCGACAAGTGGTCTCTTGTCTGAGGAAATGGCTGCTAAGTACATGTCTGGTGTTTTGAAATCGCTCGTGGATATGCATGCTCAAGGGATTGTATACGGTGACGTTAAAGTAAGTTGGAAGACATCTGAGCTTGAATGATTGGGGTATAAACTAATCTCGCTCATCGCCTTAGGGATCAAATGTGCTCATCTCTGATAATGGTTTCTACAAATTATATGACTCGGGTGCCTCAGGCCATGAAACAAGCTTCAAACGGAGTCCTCGTATCATCGGTAAGCTCTGTGCTTGAACACGTTGTCAGGCATTGATCAAACAGCTCACCAACTTCCATCTTCAACAATACTAGGAACAGCATGGTACATCGCGCCAGAGATTCTGTTCTATAGGGGGGCTTGCAGAGCTTCTGATCTTTGGAGTTTAGGATGTACTATCCTCGAGATAGTGTGTGGTAAACTACCATATCATGATTTGCCACGTGACGATGCTGAAGACGCCGTCTGTTCAGGTCAGTGTTGAAAATTGCATAATTGTTTTTATGCAAAACACGTACTCACCTTGTCCACATCTGAAACAATAATAGATTCAGCTATACCATTGCCAGACACCGTTTCGGATGTAAGGACATTGAACCCTTTGTCTGTTGGGAATCTGTATACTGATGTTGTCTTCAATCGTTAGGAATTGAGTCAGTTCCTTACTCTATGTTTTGTCAAGGATCCGACTAAAAGGGCAACAGCATCACAACTCTCAGTTCATCCATGGATCACAAGAAACAAGTCTGCTTTTACGCTCGCTGCTGTAAATGAATTGCCAGACGAAGCTCGATTTGGAGACGGTATTAAGTGGATTAACCCTGATGACGATGTTGGTACGGGACCCGACGAACTCGAGTCGGAAACTGGATCTGTCAAAAACGAGAAGGACGATAATATAATCCACGAGACCCTTCCTGCTTACATATCTCTATTGGCCAAAGAAAAGGACGCTCTCGATACAATGACAGTACCCCTTACCGACGACCTTATAGATTCCCTACGAAGCAACCTTTCTGGAGCTCCATATAGTCGTAAAGGACCTCAAGTTGATCATCGTGTCTCCAAATGGAATCGACGATCGCGATCAAAGTCAAGTTCCCGATCAGTCGATCCTGATGAGAAGATGGATGATGGTGCTGATGATGCCGATTGGCATATAAATTCCAGGCGTCCTGCTCAACGAGGTGCTCTTCCCTCTTTGGATGATGGTAGCCGTCATGTTACTCCTACTGCCAGTATCACTGAAATGAGAGCACCAGCAAACAAGAATCCTCTCGGTTCTCTCAAAATGGATTCTTCTTCCTCGGTGAGATTTTCTGCCCAGCATTGTTTGGCATTTTGGCTGCTTTGCCACCACCCGTCCTTATCATATATGCTAAATCCACTTATCAACTCATTAGGCTTCTTCAGTCACTGCTCTAGCTCATGCTCAATTAACTGAAGGCTTAAAGTTGAAATGCCCAACTTTGAACAAGGACGACTACGTAAGTACTTTTTCGTCTCATTTTCTATGTGATTACACCTTCTTACCTCTCTCGCGTTACATCATTCTAGTTCGTAGGATCTACACTGATTGGCAAAGGCGCCTACGGGCAAGTCCAAAGGTTAGAATGTTTTCGTCTCTTCGCAAATGTTGATACAAGTTCCGCTTTTGCTAACAATCATCACTTTAGAGCTTTGAACCGTAAAACTGGAGCCGCATGTGCCATAAAAATCTCGTCAAAATCTGAAGGACTAGTAAGTCTTTGTTTTTCAATTGCAGATGCGTCTGGATCAAAATTCACACTCTCTGCTCTGTTGCTTATTAGAAGGAGCTGAAACTTTTATCTGAGCTCAAAAATGACAGTATAGTGTCAGTTATTGGATACTGGGAAGAAGGGGAGACTATTTTGATGCTGATGGAGTATGATTGTTTAGACGGTTTAAGATACTTGCTCATAGGCTTATTAACCTGACTGCTACTCATTAACAGGATTGCTGAATCCGGTTCTCTATTCGACATGTACATTGACTTTGGTTGCTTTCCTGAGGACCTAGCAGCGAAATTTATTCATGATGTACTGAAAGGGCTAGATTACTTACACTCCAAATCTATTGTACATGCTGACATCAAGGTAATTTGGCTGAATTTGAGTTCGCGTGATTGTTTTTGAACGAAATTCTCAACAAAATTCCTTTATCAACTTAGGCCGCCAATTTACTAGCTTTTACAGACGGCAGGTGTAAATTAGCTGATTTTGGCAGTGCAGCAAAAGAAGCAGAGTTGAAGGTCAAGTGTGATGTGGTTGGTAAGTTCTGCTTTGAACAGCGGTCAGCTATTGATCAAGCATCTCACCAATCCTTTTCCATTAGGAACAAACTATCACATAGCCCCTGAAGTATTGAATAAAAGGGGTGCATGTGTACAATCCGACATCTGGAGTCTCGGATGCACCTTGTTACAGATAATGGCCGGCAGACCACCATACTGGGAGCTCTCCGAGGAGGAGGCGAAGATTGCCGTGTGTTCGAGTGAGTGTTGTTCTCTGCTTCGGTGTATTTAGACAAAGACGTACTAACATCATTCATACCTCAAACCAATAGACAAACCAATACCAATACCGGACACCTTCTCTTCTGTAAGTGCATTGAACATCTAATCTGTTTTAAAAAGCGTTTATGCTGATGTGTTTTGCAATCAATAGGAATTACGTGATTTTTTGAAAGCATCTTTTGAAAAAGATCCAGCGAAACGAGCATCAGCAGGAGAGCTTTTAAATCATTCTTGGATCCTTAAACACTGCCGTGTCGAAGCTGAAGAATCTCATGCTGCAAGCTCTAGCAAGACTAGTAGAGTGGACGAGGTAAACAAACCGATACCAAGCTGTGGTCCAAGAATTAGTACAGGAGCTGAAGAATCATCTCCCAAACCATCATCTCCTTTACTCGAACCTCCATCACCTGTAAATTCATCGTCTCTATCTACATCAACATCAACAGCACCGACAGTACCCGACGAGTCAAAACCTAGTGCAGATCCCACTACATCTCATAACGATGGTGAAAGTGGAGACGAAGAACGAAGCGGCAGTCGTTCTCCTTCCTTCTCCTTCTTCTTTGCTCGAGCACCTACACAAGCATCAACACCAGCAGTATCTCAACCGCCAACCCCAGTAGCTGAAGAGGAAGAGAAATTGCTAAGCATTTCACGAAATGGAGTGGTACCTGAGGAAGATAGTTGGTCCGCTGCTTCTAAAATATCTAAAATAACTGCTCTTGGTCATCGTAAAACTCGTCAAGATGACGATGATGAAGCGGAAGCTGCTGACGCTGAGATTGCTAAAGCCATCGAATCCGAAAAGGATGAACTTGCTACTGATAAGGATGAAAGTGAAGACAATAAATCATTCAAGAGGAAGACTCCTGCTTCTAAGAAGGAGGGTGCTGCAGCTACCAAGAAGAACATACCTCAAGTAAAGTCTCAAGATGCTGCTGCTGACGCCAAAGATGACGAATCCATGCTTCCGCCACCTCAAACCAAGAGTGAAAAGGACAGTCGTGACGCTAAACCGGTGTCTCCCCCGAAGAACAGTAAAGCTAGTGGTGGCGATGAAGAAGAAGAAATCAATCCTCGAAAGGCAGTGGTAAAGAAACCCAAACCATCAGTACCTGAAGACCACTCTGATGCTCCAGCTACCGCCTCTGGCATGTTTCGTCAAGACTGCGCGACAAGTCCTATGGAGCCCCAATCTTATTCTGGACAGACTGAAGCTCTTTTGGTTGCTGAGCCGACGAATCGATTGCTTTATGAGAAGTCTCGAGCAAAGGTCGGTCTTTGTATGAATTTGACTGATGAGTAAGTCTTACACGCATTCGTTGGAGGTATTCTTTTTTCGCTAACACGCTTTTCTTGAACGTGATTCTCAGGGAGGCTGCATTGTATGTTCCTTCTGCTTCACAAGAATATAAGGCTGCTTGTGCAAGGAATGGACTCTCTGAAGAGCCTCAGTCTGTGGGATTGCTTGAGACGCACTTCTTTGGTGAGTACCATGGCAGAAGTCGGGTCGACGTTACTGGTGAAGGTTTGTTTTTGCTTCAATACTGACTCAGTCTTCCAATTCAACTATAGATTTAAAAGGTGTTACGCAGCCATTTGCTTCTGCTTCTTGGGATGAAGGTAGCTGTCTTGAAACACCTTCTGCCAGTGGTAATAAGAGTAGCGGCAATATACATATACCAACTGCTGATGATGGTAAAGGAGATGCAGAAGGTGATGTTGAAACGAATGGAGGAAGTCTGGTCTCTCTCGTGTTGTGGGCATTCGCAAGCTTTATCATTACAAGCTGGGAATGGGTTTGCGATCTTTGATTATGATTGGGATGCGATGAGGAGGAGAGCATTTGAGAACCGGAGGTGCTTCTCAGAAAATTGTTAAAAAGTTCTTTCTTTGTACAGTAATTGCTTGTTTTTTTATCAATCTATTTAATCAAAACACACACTTAAAAACCTGACTTGCAAGACGCCTTGAGTTGTCAAAAATTACAGCGAATAATGTGGGTTCTATTTCACAAGCCAACGTAAACCATATATGCAAAAGCACCTTATATAACAAGCGTCAAATAACCTCCTCACTCCTCTTTGCTCTTTCGCAAACCCTACTTTTTGACAGCACGAATGTCAAAAGTTGATTCAAGACGCACAAGTCCTGATCGACCACCAGAAGCTAGCCATGAAGCAGAGACTCTGTTTGCAGACCATGCAGCCTAAGCAGAAAGAAACCATAAGAGACAGGTCACATTTACTCCAAGCCTGTGTCAATCAAGCGACACAATACCTTTTGTATAGTCACATGCTGGGGAAAAACGCTCTTGATGACATGGTCAGGTTTACCCTTGACCTGTGAGGTTTCCTAGAGACGTGATAAAAGCAGAGTCAGTTAAGAGGGCCATCATCCCTTAGCGATATGAGTTTTTTTACTGCTGACCTCATGTCCTTCAACAAACACAAACAATTGCTGTTCTTCATTCCATTCAAGACGGTACATTAGATTTACGACCGGTTTCTGTATCAAGAACAAACGATCGAGTGAGTTTTCAAGTCCAAAAAAATGTAGCTCATCGAGGAACATACCGTTGAGCGTAACAAGGCACTTCGATTGAAATTTCCAATACGTAGTGTACCATCGGACGAAGCTGCTGCGACGAATGGAAGGTACTTTGAGCAGTTCAAATTCTAAAGTCGACGGTGAATGATTGTTAGCAAGCACGACGAAAAAAATCATGAAATTGAACAGATCATATGGTACCCAGACAAATCCTTTGGACGGCATAAGCCAAGCAGATAAATTCTTATTTATAACCGCTTCATCTTCCTCCTTGGATTTAGCAGTCTTGGGATCTTCAAGGCCCATATATGTCTGTCGAACGACATGTTCATTGTCTGCAAACAAGACCATATTGTGGTGGCTTGTGAATACGCATGATGACAAGAATGCTAAAAAGACAACAGATGAGGATATCAGGTCAGTGCAAAGACAAAACGCAACGCTTACTTCGAAAACGAGCAATTTGCACATGAAGAGACATCATCCGAGTATCATGGAAGAGTACTCGTCCATCAGTACCAGCAGATATGATTTGAGTTGGTTTTGGGATGCTTCCATCGAAGGTTCCGCGACTTCGCCATTCAGAATCATAGATACGGGATAGTTCATCACGGAATGATAGAGCTGTGACACATCCATCGTGACAGAAGGCATAGCTGAGTGGCTCGATTTCTAAATGTGGGAAGTGTTTAGTCGAAAAAAAGGAAGGACGGCAAAGGGACCATGCTCAGAGCAGCAATCACTCACCAACATTCTCAATCTGACCATCCAACACCTTCTTGTATTGATCAACAGCTTCATCCATACTCCAAATCAAAATGGCGCCTAGGAGAAGAAAGATCATTAGAATGACAAAAAACAACCCCGCTGCAATTATAATGACGGAACTGTGTCTTTACCATGAGTAGTACCACTAGCAAGTCGTGAATGCCCACCCCAGCTCAACTTCCACAACATGGCGTTTGGTAGAGTCAATTCCAAGACAAAGTGATTACAATGAACTATGTTTTGAAATTAAATTTAGTTGTAACCATCAGATCATCTTTCTTTTTTGCTTGACCATCACAACCTTACCATAGAGTGGACTCTCATCATCCTCATCAACATTCAATGCTCGTCGTAAAGCTCGTGGTTCAGGAATACTCAAGACTCGAGTACTTCCATTACCAAAACTGACTGCCAAGAGTCCAAGACGTCGTAAGTTTTGTCCACTTGCCTGTTTAAGAAAATCTGAATCAACAGCGAAGAAAATTGCACAATGATATAAAATGCCAAACCTTGGAAGTAAACATTGCCTCACTCTCATAACCACCGTAAGGACACCACTCCAAATCAAACACATCTCCAAAGTCATGTGCGATGCATAATTCGAGCTTGGGTTCTCGTGATAATTCAGTCGATGGTGTGAAATCTGTGACCCGGCTGCCCAGACTCCAGAATTGTATGATACCCTTCATGTTGACGTCGTTGGGGACTTGCGGTTCTTGTTTTCGACCTAGTATGTGATGGGCATTCATGGTTCCACGATAGCCAGCAATTGCCAAGTATTGTGGATCTGAGAACAAGGGTCCGAGTAAGATGACTAAATATTGTACCGAGCGCAAATTTTTTCTTGTGTGCTTGCCTTCGTTGGTTTCGATACCAGGAGCCCAGCCCATTCCCCAAACAGCACATCCGACATTAATTGCGTAGAATCCTTGTTTCCTTGGGTCTTGTGACCCAGGTGCTATCCGTTGATTGTAAACACTGAGTCAGTATTGAGGCAAAACAAACGTCGATGTTTCCTAGAATTGAGGTCTGCCCGACTTCTGACATGACACTCACCAAAGAAGTGCGTCTCAAACAATCCCAAAGACTCGGGTTCTCCAGAGAGTCCATTCCTTGCACAAGCAACATTATATTCTTGTGAATCGGGAGGAACATACAATGCAGCTTCCCTAGAAAAATGTTCAAGAAAAGTGTGTTGGCGAGAAAAAAACTGATATCAAGAGTCGCCATGTAATACTTACTCAGCAGTCAACTTCACATAATGATTGACCCTTGGTCGAAGCTCTTCATAAACCAATCGATTCGTCCAATCAGTAACCAATAAAGGTTCAGTCTGTCCAGAGTGAGGCTTTGGCTCCATAGACCTTTTCGAAAAGTCTTGGCCAAACATGCGAGCTGCAGTATCTGGAACATCAGAGCTACTTCCAAGTGTTAATACTCTGGGTTTCTTTACCGAAGCCTTTCGAGGTTTGATTTCTTCTTCTTCGTCACCATCATCTAAAGAAACGAAAACACAAAGATAAGATATAAACTCAATGCGGCCATGCCGATCAAAAGCATGCAACATAAATGCGACAAAAAAATGCCTAAAATCCAGAACAATAACTTACTGGCTCCAAACTTCCTAGTTCCAAGCTTACTCATCCTCTTATCATGAGCAGCCTTCCGTGTCTTATCCCATCCAATCATAATATCATGATGCGAAGGGTTGGTAAGACCAGGAAAGAAGATATGATAGCCCTCCAAAGTTATAGGAAAATGATCGACAGGTAGATCTCGATACATTTCAAGTATTTCCGGACTGATACGTTCTTCCATAAGGAATGTATAGGCTACGTCGTTTCTTTTATATTTGTATACGGTTTCACCAGAACCGATAGGTGCATTTTCACCTGGTGGATAGGCCCATGCCAAGAATTCGAGGATTTCGTGTGTGTGGTGGAGAAGATGATATTTGAGACCACCGACATTGAGAAAGTCTTTATCACAGCATGGAAGCACACACTAGTTGCGATGACAAAAAAAGTCAGCATTCGGACCAGAATCGCATTCTCAATCGTTTGTGTTCAGGGCACAACCCACTGCGAATCACTTACTCGATATCGCATATCACCACCTTCAACAAGTACTTGTCTGACAACCATAACCTTCTCAACATCTCCAGCTGGTTTGGATTTCTTGATAGGAGGAGTCTCTGCTCTCTCTTTCCCTTTTTCTTTGGAAGAAGAGGCAGGAGCAGGACTATCAGATTCTTCGAATTCCATCAGTACTTCGACTACGGGCTGCTTGCCAGATTTACCACCGCTAGCTTTACTTTTGTTGGGCGAAGCCACATGTTTAGCGTCACCATTGTCCTTTTTACTCTTCTTTTTAGGTGGCGGCGGCATAGATTCGTCATTGTCATTTCCAGCAGCAGCGTCCTTGGACTTTCCTCTAGGTGTGTTCTTCTTGGCAGCTGCAGCACCCTTCTTCTTAGAAGCAGGAGCCTTCCTTTTATATGATTTGTCGGCTTCACCTTCATCCTTATCAGAAGCAACTTCATCCTTTTCGGATTCGACAGCTTTCGCAATCTCAGCTTCTGCAGCTTCGGCTTCATCATCGTCATCTTGGCGAGTTTTACGACGACCACGAGCAGTTGTTTTGGATGTTTTGGAAGCGGCGGTCAAACTAGCTTTACGAGAGGCTCTACCGCGCGAGCCGCGTGGCACTTCCTCTTCTTCGTCAGCTACTGGTGTCGGCGGTTGAGATACTGCTGGTGTTGATGTTTGTGTAGGAGCTCGAGCGAAGAAGAAGGAGAAGCGACTGCGACTTCCTTCTTCGTCTCCGCCGTCATCATCGTCATCAGAAGTAGTGGGATCTTTACTCGTATTTGATTTATCGGGTAGTACTGGTGTTGTTGATGTAGATAGAGATGATGGCTTTACAGGTGATGTTGGCTTTGTAGGTGATGGGGCCTTGGATAGAGGTGATGCAGGTTTGGCAGATGATTCCTTAGCTCCTGCCTTATGCTTTGGTGGTCGACCACGGCGTTTTGGTGTTTCAGATACTTGTATGTCATTGTCGTTCTTGGCGACAGCAGGAGTCATTTCAACATCAGAGTCAGGAGGATTCTGTGAAGCTGGTACATCTCCTTCATCATCGCTCTTTTCATCATCACCATCTGCATCTCCTTGGCCATCATCAGCAGCTCGTTTACGTTTATTGCCACTCTTATTACTACTGGCAGTAGGAGTGCCACGATGGCTACCATCATCCGAAGGAGTAGCAGCACTTCGTTGAGCAGGACGCCTGGAATCTATACCCCAATCTGCATCATCAGCACCGTCATCTATTTTCTCATCAGGGTCGACCGATCGCGAACGTGACTTTGATCGCGATCGTCGATTCCATTTGGAGACACGATGATCAACTCGAGGTCCTTTCCGACTATATGGAGCTCCAGAAGGGTTGGTTCGTAGAGAATCTATGAGGTCGTCGGTAAGGGGTACTGTCATGGTGTCAAGAGCGTCCTTTACTTTGGCCAATAGAGCTATATAGGCAGGATGGGCTTTACGTATTATATTGTCGTCCTTTTTGTTTTTGGCTGATCCTGTTTCTGATTCCAGTTCATCGAGTTCCTTGCTTTCGTCTCTGGAAGTAGCTATATTTGATGTCTTTGATTTGACAGGTTTCTTCTTGTTCTTCTTTTTACTACTGACATCGTCATCAGAGCCATTATCTTCGATTATAATAGCCTTATTATTGCCTCCAGCATGAGCTTCTTCGTCTTCCTGGTCAATGACAAGGTCGTTAGGGACATCATCATCATCATCATCATCATTTCCTCCATCTGGAACAAACTCTTCATCGTCAAAAGAATCGTCGCTAGAAGAGTCGTCATTCTCTGACCACTTTGCTGATAAATCTTCATTTCGTTCACGTAGTCTCATCATCTTGTTTGTCTTGTTCAATATTGGATGATGTGTTTTTATGTTTGGATGAAAAAATGTGCAGTTTGCGAGGGTTGAAGGCAATGACAGCAATATAGAAAAGATGGACAGTGTCTTTCAAACATAACAATGAATTGTACCGTTGAAAATTCCATACTCACCGGCTCCATTTCTCCTAGTTCAAATATAGCAGAAAAATCCACTCCCGACTACAATCTGTCACAACCAATCGACAATGAGCAAGGACGACTTTGCCCGTAATCAGCTCACCAAATACGGTTGGAAGAAGGGTCAAGGACTCGGTGCCAACGAAGATGGTCGAATTCGTGCCGTTACTGTGTCTGTAAAGAACAATACGAACGGTGTAAGTTTGAAAACAACAAGAAGATGATGAGACGATAACTGACATCAAACTAACCACTTCTACAACGCGTATACTAGGTCGGAACTGGTGGAGACTGGAACGCTCAATGGTGGGATCATGTATATAACAAGGCTACGTCTGTCATCAAGGTCGAAAAGGACATTTCGGGTGTACGTGATGATATTGCTTTAGATCACTTGTTTGTCGCCAATGGTGCTATCATCTTACAATAGGAGGTCACTATACAAAGCTCCAAGACTGCAATTGTTGCCAAAAAGCCTGTCCTTTACGGGTCTTTTGTCAAGAGCTCGACGTATGTACAGGCAAAGAAAAAGTCATCTATGACAAGATATCTAACGCACGACCTCAAACCTTTGTTAGAACGGAAGCAGAAGATGAAGACAAGAGCTATGAAATGAAAGTCACCGATGAGGAACTCTTTGCTGCCTGTGAAGGACGAACTGCACGAAAAGGTGCTCGAGTCGACCAAGTCGGCAAAGCTTTTCGAGTTGGACAGCCCCTGAGTAGTGCAATAGTCGCTATAGATGGTGCTTCTCGCAGCACTGTCACAGAAACTCTGAATACGGACGAGATAAAGGTTCAAACAAACAAGAAGAAGAGGAAACACGTGGAGAAGAGTGAAGAAGAGCAAGTTATAGAGCCCGTCATAGAAGAAGAGGCAGTCATAGAGCAAGTAGTAGATGCTGCTGATGGGAAGGTCGAAAAGATAAAGAAGAGCAAGAAGAAGCGGAGCCATCAAAAACCGTCTGAAGCTCCTATAGAACGTGTTATACCAGAGCCAGTCATAGAGCAAGGACTACAGGCTGCTGACGAGAAGGTCGAAAGGATAAAGAAGAGCAAAAAGAAGCGGAGCGATCAAGAACCATCTGAAGCCCCTCCTACAGAACCTGTTATACCAGACGAGCAGCCTATCAAGAAGAAGAAAAGGAAGCATACTTCCACTCCTATCATAGACTAATAATCCCATAGTATAGATTGTAGTATCATTTTGCATATATTTTGGCCAAGGAATTTGACAAGTTTTGGTTCGACGTAATATCTTTGCTTCCCCATTTTCATATAGATTTCGAACTTTAGAATAGTCCAATTGGGTATCGTTACAGCACAAATTATTTCTATGTAGATCCATGTTAGATTCGACAAACTTGCAACGTGAGTCAGATACATGCAACTTACGCCCTTGATCAAGGACGACAAATGAGTGGCTGAGATACCAATCAATCCAAGGACTCCAGCGACAGCCAAGAAGAATGTAGCGCTATCACCGCTTCCTCGTATGTATGTTGGTCTGTCTCCATCTCGCTATTATAACAGTGAAAAATATGTCATATTAGTTTGGTGTCTTGCGTATTTGAGTAAGTAGAGTGCAAGGAACAGAGGCCGCATCCTTTGAATCATGTTATCAAGGCTTGATATATATGCTCCTTCCAACTTCTTCCTCTGGTTTGGTTGACTTTATTTGCTTCCGACAGTTTCCACCTCCTAAAAAAAGTTGGATTCTGTCGTTATGATACATACCTGCCAGTACATTCGGTGCACTACTTGGCTACGACGTATGCCGTTCTCACCAGCTCCAATGATGCCTCGGAACATGGACATGGTTTTATATGTTGATTATGTGTGGGTTGTGTGAGAAGGAGAGAGTGCTTCCTACAGATCTTCCCACTGGTAGGAAGAATGCAGCATTTTTTGCATGTAGAAGCATCACATAAATGTCCAATTGTATTCGCTACGCGTGTCTTTCTCTTCAAAACGTACAAATGTCAAGGAATGCAAAACAAGAGTTCAATAGAACGTCCCTCTTGAGAAAGCGAGTAATAGCAAGGTTGGAGTGTATTGTCGCGATTATAGGTTGATCTTGGCTTTTTCTTCTTCCTGAAATTTCACCTATGAGGTCAGATTCTTACCGGTTAAGATACAGAGTCAGACTATGAAAGACTGAAACGACTGTGTTCAGACAAGTTGCCCAGACTCCTGTTGACTAATATACAGATCACAACCGCTGTTGACGTGAGTAGTTGGTTCTCCATTTTGTTCTTGGACAAGATCTAAGCAAAATAAGGAGACCAAAGATTCGATAGTTTGACGTGTCTACATGTACATGTATTTAGTATATTGCGTAAGACCTGTCAAACAATGCAAATAGAAATGAAGCTCCCAAGTCTGTTGACAAGGGTTTGACGTAGCAAACCAGTAATGGTCCCAGCAGTTTCGTCCACCACAATACACAAGTAACAGTTCCTAAAACAAACTTCTGCACAACGGACATGTGCTCTGTGTGCTAGTCTTGAACCACTGCGGGGAAAAAAACGAGTGGTCTAGCTTCGTATTATGAAAGGTGCTTTTCTCAAACCAACCACAACTTTCGATACCTTGAAGAGACATGAAGCATGAAACACATGTTTACACGTCCGACATTTTTTAGATGGTAACGTTCGATCAAGAGGTCCAATAAGCGAGTAGCCTAAGTTGATCAACATTGATGAGTGCGATTATAATCTCATCGCCTTCAACCATCAAATGGTTTCGAGCAAGCACTTACAGATAGCACAATCTTCAATACCTACGAAAATTCGAAAGAAAAAAGTATAAGGAAAACGTGTAAACAGCTCTCAACAGCAAAACCGATTGATAACTGATTCTACATACCCTCAAAATGAGCACTAATATTCTTCTTAAACACCATAACAGCATCCAGCACACTCCCATTCTGTGCAAACATGACAGCACTAGCACTCAATAACCACGCTCTCCATCTCGCATCAGTGACTCCAGCTCGTCCACTTGGTCCAGAATCCACTTCAACTTGCTTAAGTGGAAACGATGATGGTAATCTGATAATCATTTCAAGACCAGATTCCTCGATTGTGTATGTTGCTGAAACTTCGGACGACTTGGTGGATGCTTTGATCGCTAAGTTCTCAAAAAGGGACTTGTCGGATCTTGTTATTGTTGAGATTTCCCGGCTTATGAGGAGTGGGCTGAAGTACTTTTCAGTATACCTAAACTCGAGGTTACAGTGTCAGTTGATTGTGTCTTGCATCAGCAAAACGAGTGAAAATGAATCCTCAATGCTTACATTTCAACAGCAAGCGTCAACTGTCTCTTCTTACTCTCCGACCACCACGTCCTGACCAAAGAAGGTGTAGTCCTCAAAGCAAGCCAATATAGATGAGCTGTTGCCAAAGGAAACGCAACTTCTGACGAGAAATCGAATTCTGCAAGAACAATTGCAATGAGAAAAATAAACGTCCGAGCGAATCGTATGAATGATGATACACACCTCGAATATCAAACTCCTGAATGTCCCATTTAGACAAGTCAAATGGTTTGCCTTGTATACCCAATCCAAGAGTAGCAAACAAGAATTCCATGAATGAGGACCATGTAGCTTCAGCTTGCTTAATTTGGGATACGTATGCAGTTTTAAGAGCGAACGTCTAACAAACAATCGTAATTAGATCTTTGTCCTGCTTTTGCATAACACGTTCGAGGACTTACAGCATCATGTAAATGATCAAAGTAAGCCATCCATGCCATTATATATCCAAATGCTTCATTGGACGCCTTATAAATCATCAAACGTCAGTATAAGGCAACAAACATATCCACGATCGAATAGAATACCAGATCATTCTCTGGCACAACCCCACTCTCCAACTGAGAAGGAACTTGTCCCAAAGCATCAACAAGACTCTTGGCAAGCTTCTCTTCCGGTTCTGGTGATGATACTACATCTTCAGCTACAGAAAAAAAACATTAAGCGATACAATTAAAGGAAATGTTGAAGGCTTCAGACAAACCTTGCTCTCTCGGTCTCATCTCAACCCGCAACGAAGTAGCTTGTACATGCTCAGCGGTGAGGCGATGCAACAAGATTCCCGCACATTTCTGGATTTCTTCATTGTGCACAAACAAGAGCGGACACATCTACAGCGAAAAAAGGACATAAGCAGTCAACCCACCAGGTACGGATACTCGAGTATTCAGAGCTTTACCTCATCAAACGGTTTACTCTCAAAGAGAATTTCCTCTGGCAACTCTCGACACAGTTTAGCAATAATGTTTTGTAGGCTAGCTTGAGCTTTTGTAGGATTTACGCAATCTATCAGAGGAAACGCCATGTCAGATTGACGTTTTTTGCACCAAACCCGCCACCACCATAGTTCACCTTTCTGTTCAATCAACAATGCCAAACACCTCCTATACAAGACCACATGCTGTTTGTCAACCACACCCCACGTTCCGGGATCTCGTCTGAAGCCCGATAGCAACGATTCGAAGAGACGCAGTGCATAGTACTGCAATACTCCATTTGAAGACTACATAGACAACACAGTTCAGCAAAAAAACATCTCTACAATTGTCGTATATGTCAGTCACCTGAGAGAACGCAGCATCCAAATCCACGACAAACCCAGCCGAATTCAAATCATAACTACTCTTGAGATCAATAAACTCTCTCAAGACATCCATCATGAGTACATCAATAGCCTCTACCTTCGCACCAGTACTCGAATGGTATTTTCGAAGCCGACGTACAACAGCCATGAAATTTGTCGACATCTTTTGCAAAACATCTGGCGTCGATTCTTGAATGGCGTCTAGTCGAATACAAGAGATCAATACCGCCAGTTGACTCGGTAGCGATTCGTCGGTTGCTGCTTTTGAGATTCCAATTGCGATGGTGTGGATAAAGTCCTTTAGTTTTTGTGACAGGTCTAAATGTGGCCGCAGAGAGGAAAGTAGAGCTATCGTTGTTCCAGTATGACCTATTGCACGGATGAAAATCTGTTTTTTTAGCTAACCAACCACCACATGCCTTGCACATACCTGAACGATGACACTCTTCTATAAGCTCAAACCAAATCCCAGCTTCGCCACCCCGTATCTGCGTCATCCCAAACAACTTGCCCAAAATAGTCCCTAGAACTCTCGAGTACCTTCCTTCCTTCTCATTCGACAACACAAACGCAGTCTCAATCATCCTCGTCTCTCCACTACTAACAACACCACTCTCTTTCTTGGCTAGTCTACCAACAAGACCAGTATGCCATGCCGTCATATCACCGTCAAGGTCTCGACATGGCCGTAACACCTCTTCCAAGATACGTCTAGTCTCGATAGCGAATTCACCCGTCGTACCATCGTCTTCGGTATCTTGATTCGTGCCGGTATGTAAATCGTCAAGGAGGCATGATAAATATAATAATTCAATCATATTCCACATTCTGGAATCGTTGAACAATGTGGAGGTGGATTGAGAGTTGATTATTCCTGTTGTTATGAGACCTAGTCGTATGTATATTACCAGGTCGTCACTGGTTGAAAGAGATGACGACGACGATGACGTTTCAAGCACTGTTGCGGAATTAGTGATTGCCAATCCAGGGAGGGGATGTTGGAACGGCTTTGATAGATGCTGCCATTGCGTTTGATTAAGAATCAAACCGTCTAGGACGTGCGACTGTAGCGACATTGGAGTTACATCCAAAAGCTTGGAAGCCTTTATTCCGAATTGGTCGGAACTACAAGAAAAGTGAAGTGAGCAAACGATATCGCGACGACAAAAACAAAAAACATCGGATCTCGCAGAACCATACCTTCCAATATGGTCACCATCCAACACATCCTTCTGCCACATTCCTATCAACTCATCATACAAGTCAATCGAAGCATCACTACTGACCATCCCCTTCAGCCCATTCCAACTGCCGACAGCAGCATCTCTCACATCCTTCAGTGATGATGCAAAAGCTACTAAATCCAATATACTTGATACAAATTTCCCCAACAGAGCATTATGTATCAGATGAGAATAGTCCTTTTTCGGTGTCATGACCTTGATCATATGTGTAGCACTTAATGCCGATATGTGAGGAGACGCGTCAAATATTAGCTTCGATGTGTATTCAATAACGTCTTCCATTATGGAAGATATGAGGGTTGTTTTACTGGATTTGGTTAGCCAGTGGGAGTCTAAACACGATGAGTTTAACCTAACGGAATTTCGGAAATTAGATTATTTTTGGTTCTTACCAGTATTAACCACACTCCACAACACTCGTTCAGCAACACCACAATCATTAGCAGGCATGGAATCAAATGCCAATAAATCCCTTACGAAATCTTCAATGGATGAAGATGCTACTAGGCCTTTTACAGTTTGGGTCTAACGAAGCAAAAAAAGGTGAGAAGGGGCGTTTCTATGTACAGGTTCAAGACTTTGTACCTTGCGAATCAGCTCATCGAACAACACCAACGCTCTTGATTTATCTTTATTAACAACCAACCCCACCACATGTTGCCAAACACTAGCATCTGACCCCTCTTGACTAGTATATGCCACAACAACATCGAAAAACGACATGGCAGTATCCTTTGAATAGTCCAACATTTCACCAAACTCTTTGCGTGTCAAGAATGTCTTGATTTGAGACGCAAGAGTCTCATTCCAGATCGGAAGAGCTGTTAAAATAGCTAACAGACTTGCTCGTTGTACTAATCCTGGGTTTGGCGCGCATGATGGAAGCAAGACATTACACAAATCTCGTGCAGATACTGTCAGTGTGTCTTGCATGTTTGGATTAGAAGATGCGATTACTTTAGAGTTTAGATCGAGCAGCAGTTGAGAGAATCGAGTTGTGAATGTATCGAAATCGGGTATATCTGAAGTTGTTATCTCATCGGTTGCTACTGAGAAGACTTTTGAGATTAACAACCTTGACAACGAGTCTAAAGAAGAGCATCGAGATTTAGTAAATTCACAGATCCCGAGAATTGGTTTTGGTTTGCTTACCTGGTATTTGCGAACTCGCGCTCAATCTGTACAACGAATCAGCTAGTGTCCGGCTCATTTCAGGAGGACTGTATTTCCCTTTGGTCTCGGGAGACTAAGCAGCGAAGAAATTGTCAGATACAATCCAGAATTATGAGTTATGCAAATTGAGAACGTGCCTTCGAAGGCTTCAGATACGCCTCTATAGGCTTGAAGAATTCCACATCAATCAAATTGTGCTGCAAACTTGCATCATTGCTATTTCAAAGAGTCAAAGTTAGTGACAATATTCGATACTAACTACTAGCCCTGTGTTTTACCTGTTACGTATCAGAAGGTACATGATACATTCCAGGAATGACGAAAAGAAGATTCCACTATTCATCCTATCTATAACTCCACTCTTCAATCCATTCCAAAAATGAGAGCAAAAGTCTTTGGCAAAGTTGCCTTGCAATACCTACAGGACATGACGGTCAGCGCAAAAAATCCCTGACTGTAAAGCAATGCTGGGGCTTACATCAGAGGATAGCACAGACAACAACGGTAACAGCGTAGGATACGAAATATTTACCGATCCATACGAGGCATGATCCAAAAACGTATATAATCGTTTCACGATAGGTTTTTTAAGCGTTGGTTCAGTCCATGAAGATGGGAATAGCTTGGTGAATACCAAGACAGACTCCCACATTTCTGAATGCGTCGATGCATCTGAGTCTGTGAATGCGTAGGAAAGATATGAAGTGGATATGAGAGATATCCGAGATTCGAGCATGCCTAAGAACAATCGCAAGTTAGTGCACTTGAATCAAAGAAAGGGGTTGCATTATGATATGATTACCTGGTGCACACTTGACTAATGTCTTGACCACAATATACACTGACTTCCTTATCTGTGACGCTTCATGATGCGACAAGGCCCAAAATTTAGGATTTCCTAGTATGCCACTATATAGTTCTTGGGCTTTGAGTTGCTCTTCTGCAGAAAGAGACTCTAAGAACCAAAGAAAAGTAAGTCTACTTGTCATCATGCAAAAATTTGAAATCATTCACTTACCAACAAGCATGCAAAGCACTAGATTGCAGCCTGATACAACTCTTGCGTATTTAGAAGCCATATCTTCAGGTGACGTGTACCTTGGATCACCTATTCCAGGCAAAAAATGTACGCAATTAGGAGAATATATGCTACTACATGAACCTTCATCCACTGCTAAACAGGTACGCAGTGACGATCCCTCATTCAACAGAAATCATTATCTCCTATGGCTCTCTATGGTCTCTGGACAGTGCTTTCCATAGAGCAGCATCCTGATTTATGTGCTATACTTACTCATAGTCTCAGCAGTCTCCTCCAACACATTCTCCGATATATACTGCAGTATGTCCTTCTGAGCATATATTAACAGTTCCGTTCTCTTTGCTGGATTTGGGAAGGCAGTCTAGCCAACAAAAAAGTTTGATGCAGCCCTGTTGACACGTCACGTTTACGCAGACCGCAATCATACCTGCAAAGCCTCATTGGCAACCCTCACAACCTCCTTGCTCGAATCATACAAGCAACACAACCAGCTTCCTGTAATCTCCTTGAGTATCGTAGCCAGCTTTTTGCCGACTTTCTTCACGATCGCAAGATGTACTGCGTTTGTGGTTTCCCGCACCTTGCGATCGGCATCAGTGCTCAGTTTTGTGTATACTTTTGGCTATGATGCGGAAAAAAGATCAACGGTACGGCTAATGATACGAAACCTTTCAACACGATACCCAAGACGACAAGATCTTCGCCGCCTGATCCGATTCCTGCTGACTGATATACACAGACAAGTCTTCAAGAGCCTTGACTTTGGTAACTGGCTCTCTCTTTTGTAATTTCTTGAACAAGACCTATGTGACAAACCAACGTTCAGTTTCCGTGTCGTTTGTTATTAGCAACTGGTTGATCCCACCTTGATTTCAGCATCCAATTGATCTAGATCGTCTGTCGGTACAGCAGCTCCGAAAGCAGTGCCAGATGAGCTTGCACTTGACCACAGCATTTCTTGAGCTCGTCTGAATTTGGTTGATGTTGAGGAGAAAAGTCAGAAACATCGATCTTTGAGTCAAATGAAACAATGAATCAAGATCTAAAGTATAATGCAGCAGATTTTTACCCGCTCGAAGCAGCACTCTTCTTTGGTGGCATGACTTTGAATGTTCTTGTCCAAACTCTATGTTTTGAGAATGAAAAATGACGGTAAGCTCAATGAGATCAATATAAACAAGCAGTTGAAGAGGGCAACATTGATTATTTACATGGTCAAATCACGTAAATCGGACGTGTTTTAGGCCTTCCGGCAATGTTTAACTTCGAATTCGAGATGTTTTTTTAAGAATTTATTATAACCGCTGGATAACTCCATCAGGAGAAACCGTGGGACAGATTTAAGGTATAAGAATTACAGATATGATGTTATAAATTTAGCACTTAACAGTAGTAATACATGTCTTTCGAAGAGATAAAGCGCGATTATGTGAAGCTTGTCATATCTATGGACCACTTCAATGATCCATCACTTGTATATTATCTATGAAGGGTGTTGGGCTGCAGCTAACAGCACGCATGAGGAAGGGGGACGCGGTTTGAGGGTTATAGTAGTACACTGTAGTGTGTACTTTTGCTTTCACCTTTTCAGTTCAAGAAAGTTTTGAATGCTGGAAACTTGTCCTGAGAGAGTTTTGAAAAGCGGACGCGACAGCAATAGCTGAACTGAATCTACTCACAAAAGCAAACGCGTTGACCGACTCTTGCTGCCTAAGAAGAATGTTTAATGAACACTTTTTTTGCTCCAAAAAGCGTACCTACAAAGCGTCAGAGACGATGAGGCCTTGAATGTCAAAGGAAGAGAACCAGAAGGACGATACCCGAACTGACACTAGACCATATTCAACTTTACGCTCCGAATCTATATACAGTCTTCATCTTTTAGAAGCAAAGAAATGCAACAGCCATCAGACTTTATGTGGGAGGACGACTGGCTTCATCACGAAGGAGTCACTGTAGCATCCAGCAGTACCAGTGGCACCGATACTAGTACTCCGCCTGGCCAAAATGAATCTAATGTCGAGGACGATGCAACACCGGCATCAAATTCCAATGCATTTCAACGAATGCAGCAAAGCAATAACGATTGGAATTCACCCTTATTGCATCCGGATACGCAATCCCTGATCGATGCGGATGATGAAGATGTAAGGACCCGAGTGTTGGTGAAGCCAATTTACTTTGACAGTAACTTGCATTTTCATGATCTAACCTTACATCACTCTACCAACCATTTGTACAGCCATTATCGCCACTACTGTCTCCGGCCATCATGACTCCATCTCTAAACTTTTCGGGAATGAGCATGCTCAACAGTAGCAATCGGTCACCCTTCCTGAATGCATCTCATCATGTAATGGTGGACAACATACCACCATTGCCTCCATCGTATATGAGCAACAATACCAACAATAGCATGTCTCCACTATCCGACGACCGTAACATGTCGCCGATACCCAACAATAGTATACCTGCTGCAACAGGTGTTAGTACAAGGAGGAGTAGAAGAGCAGTACTACCACAGTCACCATACCCACCACCAGCATCCAAACGATCAACTTCGCTAGCCAAGAAACAGCAGCAACAACAGATCCGTACTTCGCCTGAATGTCCGTCAACGGGCGGCTCATCTACATCTTCGTCCGGGAGTGTGCAATCCTCAGTATACAGTCCCAACGCGTTATACCCACACATGTCGCCGTCTCTTATGCCATCGCCTGTCTTGCATCCGCAGATGCATAACAGTAATAATATGACTCTCCCAGCTTCGGAAACCAGTAGTAGCAGTACCGGTGCTGTCATGACAATACCAACTATAACGAATTCAAATAATCATCAAGTCCTGCTACTCCCAAAACCAGCTACACCTGCTACAATCATGTCACCACTTCTCAAACCAATACTGCCGAATGCTAATGATGTTACTGAAGCTGCTATACGGCTCGCGCAACGGAGTAACTATCAGAATATATTGGCTGGTGATACCGAGTAAGCTCAAATGCAGTTTGCTAGTGAATCAATGCAGAGACTGACTTGCATGTTCTTTTTTCTCATAGGCATCTTGGCCTAAATTATGGTCCCGAGATAACCGCAGGAGTAGAAATGCGACGGGCCACTCATAAGAATGCTGAACAGAAACGAAGGGATACACTGAAACAGTGTTTTGATGATGTCAAGGAATTGTTGCCTCCGATGGCAGACAAGAATCCAAGTAAAGTGCAGATATTACGTTCAGGTATGAATAGCATGGTTGGACTTTGAAATGGGTGGTTACTGACACTCTTGTACTGATAGCGTACGACTTTATTCGGGAGCTACAAGAGAAAGCTCAAGAGGACGCCTTGTTGATTAAACGATTGAGTTCGTCGGCGGGGAGTGAAGAGGCAGCTGCTGCTGATGGAACCAGGCCTGTTACTAGACAGAGAAGGAAGGACT
This sequence comes from Synchytrium microbalum, assembly GCF_006535985.1. NCBI lineage: Eukaryota > Fungi > Chytridiomycota > Chytridiomycetes > Synchytriales > Synchytriaceae > Synchytrium > Synchytrium microbalum. The sequence goes on from NW_022158380.1 coordinate 228,793, forward strand.
GAAAGGAGTGTCTCGAAGTTTTGAGTAGTCGTGTTTTTTGTAAGTAGAAGTAAACCCATAATACCAGTTATCCCCATAATCATTACATAGACTTTATATCATTATAATTTTAGCGTTAGACACATTGGCAGCTGTTTTGACACTCTCCATTCTCCATATTCGTCTTTTCTACTTTACAACAAATCCAAACCGCAACTACACAAGAAACCTCCCAACTGATCCCAAAGCGGATATTCGCATTAATAAAACCCAATGTCCACACTCCCACGCTCTGGCCCTCAACCTCAAACACCACCAACAAGCACCCCATCTCCCGATACAAAGAGATCAGCAGCATCCGATCTTGATCGAGACAAAACAATCAAGTCACCTCCAGCATCTACTGGACCGAGTTTTCATCGTCTCAATGTACGTTATTCTCCACTCTTCTGGTTGTTACAATGCTGACATTTGGAACTAACAATTGGTGCGTTTTGGTAGTCGTTGAACAATGTATCAAAAGCACTCAACCATTCTGCACCGTCGGATATGAATCATGGGGATTTGTTGTGGAGGAGTATATCGGCTGCGTGTTTGCCGTTGTATAATGGGGAGGGTATGTGAATGTGGGTTGGCGACCTTTCGGATAGTGCTGACTTTGGCTCGATGTAGGAGTGAAGGGATCGATTGAGGATGTGAATGATGTTGTCAGGTGTGTATGAAAGTGAATGTAGTGTAGTGTATTTGAGCTTTAAGATTTGGATCGTGTCGTTGGAACGCAGTGGCCACAAGCACATACAAAACTGTTGGCTCACTTCTTTACTCGTCCCAATTTAGGTAAACAGTTGGTCTCTTTGAATGCATTCTTCACACGATAAAGATTTTTTCTCTCGCTTTTTGCTTAACTTGCAGTCATCTTAAAATATTAAAGCAAACCAAATTGTATACACTCAAACACATACATAGGCCATATTCACATTTTTTTCTCTTCCCACCATCTTACAGACAATGGGTCCTCGAAACAACCGCCCTCCTCGTAATAGACGACATGGACCGTCTCTTCAAAGGCGGTATGTCAATCCTATCTACAAAGCTAGTATCCGTCAGTGAGGAAACGCTGCCACTACGAGTCGTAGAGATATGGACGTTTTATTTTGGAACCGTGCTGCCGTATCTGCAGGCCGTGTTCCTACCTGTGAGGGCTGGGTTGAAGGCTAAAGAGAGTGGCAATGTGAATAAGGGAGGGAATGGAGTTGATGGGGATGTTTGGACAATGTGTTTGGTGGCGTTTCGTGATGTGATTGTGCAGGGACATATGAGTCGGTTGGAAGGTATGTTTGATATGAGACTTACTTGTTATTGTTGGTGGTGTGGAGACTGCTGCAAGTGGAGTCATCTGCAGATATACGATATCATAAGATCTATTTTTTTACCATCTGCTCTTTTCACCCAGACGCCTTCCCGAAACTATTCAGACAAGTCGACTCGGATGCTAGGCGTGTCAAGGATATAGGATCAAGAGCTCTTCAAATGTTTTCTATATTGGGAGCTTTGCCTGCTAATGATGATGTACGTGCAAAAGCTTCCTTGGCTTGTTTCGCATTTGAAACCTTCCTCAACAGCTGAATGAGGACAAGCTTATATCTTCCTCAACGACACCGTGACTCCTTTACTCACACATATACTCTGTATAGAAGCAACGGATACTAAACAAGGCCATGACGAATCTCAACAAACTGGTTCGAAGCAAGATGGCGCAAACGGGTATGATTGCATCCAATCCGCAAACGTATGGCAGTATACCTCAACTATAAGACAGCCTGCGAGTGAGATACCCGAACAGATGTGTCGTGATGCCCAAAGATACGAGTAATATCGTTTGAGCTTGAACGTGACATGGAGCAAACAGTAATTTTTGTTTTGTAATTTCATAACACTGTACATATATTGAATCACATTTTACAAACGGTTTCAGTTATTAATGATATGGATGCTCATAGATTAGTGCACGCACCACTCAGATCTAGCGTATGCCTTTGCCCAGAGCCCTCTCTGAATGGAAGAGGTTTTGCTTTTTCTTGGCAAGCGAAGAAAGTCTCACCTCCATATGGTGGATTATGAAGGGGATCAACCAAGCTTGCCGTGTGATGAGGTTCAAACTTTGAGCATGGCAAAAAAACAAGTGCAAAAAAACAAATGACATGTCTGACGAATGTTGATGTTTTGAATCCAACATGGTGTACTAGCAAAAGAGATGATACACCCATTATATTGCGTTTAGGCAGTATCTGATGAGAATGGATGAGGCACGGTTAGCATCTGGTGCATGAACTTTGCAGGCTTATTTTGCTCCTACGTTTTAAGCGAAGAGCTTACCCACAACACGTCCATCATCAAAACACGTCCATCCACGTCCATTCCTCTATAATACACGTAGTGGACCTCCCCCCACGTCCTCCTTCTCCTAGTCCACCAACCTAATATCGAGTTGTGGTGTTGAAAAAAAATCGTGCTCTGCAGAAAACCAAGCTTCTTATAACAAGACATAGTCTATTGAACGAACAAGGGGAGAATGACTCCAGCTGTAGCATTCACGTAAGCTCGTATTCGCATTGCATCTCGCATTATTATACTACTCTGTCGCTCTGACTCGAAATCTCACTTTACAGGGAAGAACAACCAAAACGATGGGCTGACGACGTTGAAGACAATGGAGGTACCCCTATAAATCAATCCTATTCCATCATATCCGATACATATATTTACCAACGCATTCATTTGCTAGAAGAAGCACCCATCCATGTCGACATTAACGAGCAACCACCACCAGCCAAAGTCCATTTCGAGCAGGACGGCACAAAGGTCCTGACCGAATACAGGATTAACGAGGATGGCAAGCATGTCAAAGTTACCCTGAGAGTCAAGGTCAGGACCGTAAGGGTGCATGCTAATAAGGCTGTTGCTGAGAGGAAGGTTAGTACAAGGAGATGCCTGCTTGTATAATGAGGAGAGGACGAGAAGCAACGGGATAGGTAGCGTCGATGGAGGATGTTGGATTGGGCTGGAGAAGATGTGTCGAGTGGATTTGGACTTTGGTGAATGTCATCGACTGATGATGCTCAAATATTTTTTGCACTGTTGACTTCATGAGGAGATGCTGTGTATGATGGAGATGCAGATTCTTTAGACTGTCTAAATGTCGCTGTGAGGGAATGAAGCCGTCGAAGGTGGACAGTTCTTGTGGTATGAAGATCATTGTTGTCAAAGGGTGTATTTCGCATCAGACTCAGCGCACAAAAACAAACCACTCAAATATTTTGGCAGAATGCGCTGAATAAGTTGGAAGAAGCTGGTGGTATTGTCAAGAGGATACACGGGTTGCTGGAATTTCAGGAGAAAACGATTATGATTGCACCTCGACACTTCAAACGCTTCAGACACGACCTAAGCTGATACGATTCCTCATTCATTATAGAACTGGAAAAAGTTTGGAGAAGCTCGAGGAACTGCTCCAGGGCCCGACCCAAGTACGACAACATATGGAGAGAAGGTCATGCTCCAGCTGTCTACTTCTGGAAAGGTAATATAAAAGACGCATTGAAACTCAAAGGATGCAAAAAAACCTAACCTCATACTACTGGATAGCATCTGGAAGTGACAGAAACAGACGACGGCTTATCTAAGATAAAAGCCAAACTCTCAAACACGCGTATCCTGTGTCGTATCTGCAAAGGCGACCACTTCACCTCCAAGTGTCCATTCAAGGACTCTGAAGGTGTATTCCAAGACATGGAGAACAAGGAATCAAATGGTAGAGGACTGCTGCATCGATGTTAAGGCCAAAAAAACATATCGCAAACAGGATTAATTCTTAATAGACACGATGCCAAACACACCAACCACACCAGCTGGTGGTGCAGATGATGGCATGAAATCAGGCAAATATGTGCCACCATCAATGCGAGCTGGAGCATCACGAGGAGGAGAGTCTATGAACTCTCGAAACAGGGACGATGCATCGACTATTCGTATTACGAATCTGTCTGAAGATGCGACGGAATCGGATGTCAAGGATTTGGTGTCGAGGTTTGGTGGGACTAGTCGTGTCTATGGTATGTATGGGTTTTCAGGAGGAGTGACATGTCATTCTTATGAGGAGAGGAACTGTGAGGTGTTTGAAGAAGAGGTGCAGAGATGTGATGTCTTTTTGGAGAAGGCGAAAAAAAGTGCTGATGCAAGAATCCACAATTGAAAATTTCGACTCATCTACTTTATCATTAGTGGCTCGAGATCAACGTACTGGCATGTGCAAAGGGTTTGCTTTTGTCACATATTATGATAAAGATAATGCTGAAAAGGCAATGGCTTCTTTGAATGGATACGGATATGATAATCTGATCCTGAGGGTTGAATGGGCAAAGTAAGATCTCCAGTTTTGTTTGGAGGTCTTAACAGCAATGGACTGGACTGATGGTTTCTTTTTCCTAGGACAAATCGAGACTAGATTCTTTATTGCTATTGCTTGTTTCAGCAGTGCTTGTATAGAGTAGTCGCGTTATGTTTGGTATGTTTTCGCAATATATATCAAAACAGACAAAAGATACGATACATATGAGTTGTCACATTGGTCTATACATTCGTGCATTTGTTATATTGATGCAAAATGCACGAATGTATATACTTTGGTTATGACTCATGATACGGGATCTATGGGGATGGGTAGATTTGGGTCAAATTCGGACCTAAACCCAACTCATCCTGGTTTTTTGTAATTGTGATATATGATGTTGCACGGTCTCGAGTCCTGGCTCCGATGGATTTGTTGATGATGGACGAGATGATGACTTCTGGACTGTCACTGTACAATTCGACAAAGTAGGAGGCGCCTTCTCCTTGCAACACATGAGAGTGATGATTGACAACCGTGGCTTGTGACACCTTTAACGTGTTTCCTGTTAATTGTGCAATTGATTTCCAGGATAAAAGAGATACGACAGATCCAATTCGATCCATGAACACCACAAAATGACTATTTAATAAGATAATTAATTGTCAGACGCAACAAACCAATGAGGCCTGTGAGAAACATCGAACTTACGGCTTGAATTCCTTTGCAGTCGGAAAATGGAGAGTCAAATCATCCAATTGATTTGACAATGATGCAATTATATTGGCCAATACGTTTTGATTTATAGCAGCTGCAGCGATAGCAGGCTGTGAGAAAACGTTGAAGAGATTAAGTGAGCATAGACCGAATCATATGCCAGACAATGAGCTGAGGCGAGACGCAAAGTTCGTTTGCACGTGCTGCTTGGTGTAAAAAGAATCGGTGCAGTGCTCAAACTATCGGACAATGGTTGTACAAAACAAGTCATCGTCGTCACAACACCGAGAGAAGCAAGACGGTTGGCTGAAACCGCACCTCACCACTGACTCTGCAGCATCTCAAGCTTTCAATTCAAAGAACAATACGCTCTTCTTTGATCGGCATTCTGTTAATAGTCTCTCGGCTCTCACAAGTGTTTGTAGCAAACTCCGTCACATATACATTCAACATGGTGACTGCTTCTGCCTGGCACCAAATAGAGCAAAGTGCATTCTGCAACCACCAAAGAAGACTGTCCATCAATAAGCAACTAACGATTCGTTGCTTGGCGGTGTTGATCGAGAGAGATGATGTAGCCCAAGGTTCCGTTAGAGATTGAAATAATACTAAACGAGAGGCCATACAAGTAATAGGACGTTTCTAAATCACATTCACTCCTCCTTCTCTCTTCGCCAAAAAAGTAAGCCTTCCAGTTCACAGCCAGGAGTTGAGCCCCCACGGATTTCCCATTGCCAGGATTTCACTAACGACTAGGAAAGTCACTCTGGAACCGGGCACCGGCATTACTGATTATTAACCCGCTGAGAGAGAGGGAGTTCCTTAGGGGAGAGACCAGAGATCCATGTTGGGTTGCTGAGGGGCAGAGTCACTTGAAAATAGCCACCTTACTATCCATGCGTTCGATTTCAATGAAAATCGATGGTCGAAAGTGATATATCCCCCACTACTCCAAGACATCAAAACGAATATCACATGTCAAATCAGTTTAAATCAAGCTACATATATCCCACATTGATTCTGACCCAGCATTGCTTTCGTTGAGCTTTTTGAGAAAATTTGGTTTCAAATGTTCTAGAAAAGCAGTCTAATGCTCATCGCACCCAGCTCATGCTTTATACTACCGCGTTCCTACGCGTAATCCGGTCTCTTATCTTGCATAATGCGTGGATAATGCTAATGTCTGCCTTCCTGAACTCCTTCTCAACCTCTTTTTGTTGTTGGGTTGGTGAAGCAAGTGGAAGAGAGTGGGCCTTCAAGTCGTAACAAGGTGAGATCTTTAATTTTCATATGTCTCGAGCCAGCTTGTCCCGTTGAAGCTGTCCTACAAAATCAGCATTTTGACAGTCTTCGTTTTACGACAAACAGGTAGTAGGAGGGCCAATTACAGTTAATCACCGTCAACTACAGCTAAAATGACTGCAGCAAGCTGAGACACGGAATCTTCCATGCCTGATATAGTGACGTGTCGTCAAGCACTATCTCAACTGCAAGGCATTGCCACACGTTCTGAATCAGTGACCAAAGATCGGAATTGGACCTCTGCCTTCGAATTCTTTAGGACGACTGCTCATTACTCTGCTCTACTCGATCAGTTAACGTCAAGTGTAAGCACTCCGTCAGGAGAGTTGAAACTCTTAGTCAACTCTGGAGGCATTTACATCTTTCCATGAAAAAGATATTAGAATTTTCGCAGTTGATTCTCCAGTGTCGCAGATTTAGAACCAGAGGCTTCAGAAACATTCACCTTTTCACTCGGATCCCTCATCTCGCTTCACTCTGGAGACATTTGCATATTTCACGATACATTGCGCATCTGTGATGCGAGGAATTTGGTGCATCTGGAGTGGAAGCAGTGTTTAAAACAAAAATTGACACCATACCACCAATTTGCATTGGGAGTATCTGGATTTGGGCTTTTAGTTTCGAAGTTGATGGTAGAAACTCAAAGTTTTGGCTTCTTTTGGACTTTGGGTTTGTGTTTGGCTGTCTGTGGCGTTGAGCAATCCAGATGCTAGTTAATTAGCAGCTAGTAGGAGAACGTGCACTGTGTCTGTCACCTATCACAGAGTATGAATTCGAGCAAGGCAAACTTAGATGTTAATCAGTTCAGACATGGACTGTCATTCTCACGATATTTTCAGTCTCGCGTCTTATCGTTAAAAAAATCCAGGTTGCCAACATTAATGTTAGTTACCAAGTACGGATGCTCACCGCGTCCAAGTCATTCTTCACATTGTTGCCTACATATACGAAATCTGGCCTCCAATTTCGCATAATTCTAGTGTCCACCTTCCTCTGCTCTTTGTCAAAGTCTTTTGATGTTGTTTTGGTGAAGCACGTGGCAGAGAGTGAGGCTCCAAGCTGTGATGAGGTGAGATATTTAAATTGGCCTTAGGCAAGCTCTTCCATTGAAGCTGCTGTTTTTTTACTTGCTACAATACCAACATTCTGACAGTCTCTCGTTTCTCACAAGCAGGTAGAAGGAAGGTCGCTCTAGTCACGATCACCGATATCTGCAGCCCAGGACTACGGCAAGCTAAAGTACAAGACATTCCGTATCCAATCTGGAGGCTCGTCGTTGAACACTACTCCATAACTCAACATTTGCCGCAACTCAAACATGTAGAATTGGGACTTTGATTTCAATTTCGATTTTCCATGACTTATAAGTGCGCGGATCTGCTGGATCAGTCAACTGGAAGCGTCGAGGTGAAGGAATGGTCAGACACGTTTGGGTAGCCGTTGACGCCCTCAGTCAACTAGCTATCTAGACTCATTTATATCTCCTGCGAGAACTGCCGGCAGTTGCTTATGAGGTGTTGCCCGATCTACAAACAAACACTTTGACATCACTCACTAAATTACTTGGACCTGCCATTTCCTTCCCAGTTGGACGCACTGGTATCTTCCGCTAGACCGTTCCGTCAGAATACTAAAGTATGCTTTTGAACTGGAGCTGGAAGCTAGATGCAAGACAATTGAGGTTGACAAGTCTGGTGACTATTAACTCTGTAAAACAATCATCAACGCCAAGCCGCTGCTGCATCAAGGTGCATCTGGTGTATTCAAATGCATATTCTCAGTCAGTCCAAGTCTCTGACGAAAATGGCTCAAGGAGGACATGGCTTCTGCTTATTCCTCACTTGTAACCCCGTGTCTAATGCGTATCGTCTCCATTCTACGGCACGGTTTTGGCTGGTTGACTGTCCTCTCTCTTCTTTAGAGCTGAGGTTGTTGTTGTGTTGGGACCAGAAGCCAGTAAACTGTGAGAGACTTCGCGTTGATGCCGTTTAATTAAACTGCTTCACTGTACTACGACACTTGAACGTTGTCTTCCAACTCTAAACAGGAACTTCGGTCACCCGAAGCAATGAAAAGGTAGCTGACAATAACAGTTTAACACTATAGCGACTTGCTGTTCCAGCAACTAAGTTCGAACAAGCGAAAAAACCTTTTAAGTGTCCCGCATGTATGTTCATCCATCAATCCTATTCCTATTCTTCATAATATACAACCTCAACAAAATTTATACCCACTTCGTCCATCATTTACGCACCGCACGTTCCAACCCACTACTGGCCGCCCTCTTGACAGCACCACCACCTTTAGGTTTCGCAACCATCTTGGCAGCAGAACTAGCAGTAGGTGCCATAACTCCCGCAACCTTCTTGGCAGCAACAACTGCAGGTTTAGCAGCAGCTACTACCGGTTTAGCAGCCCGTCTAGCAGCGGCAGCTGCAGCAGGAGTTCCCTGCAATGACGCAGCTTCCGATAATTTCCCAATGAGATTCCTATTTGGTAAGTTCGATACACCTTTCAGCAAGTTATTGTTGGCAGCGGTTCGTGCTGGTGTTTTGCGTAAGATGCGTCCTACCCGGTTACCATCGACATCTGGTGTGTCTGGTAGTGCGTCTGAATGGCTAGCGAAGCGGACGGCAGCTGTCTTCTTTTTTGGTTTGGGTGATGGTTTCACTTGTTGTTCCTCTACAGCGGTATACGGTGGTTCATCTTCCAAAGCCGAGGGTTCGAATGTAGCCTTTGGATATGATACAGCATCGCCACCTGCTCTTCCTGGGGTATCACTATCATCTTCTTCATCCTCATTGCTGCTGCTATTATCATATTCATCCACATCGGATAATTCAGGCGAACTATCACTATCATGGTCATGTCCTCCTCGTCTAGTAATTCCAGAAGGTGTTGCTGTTGCTGGAGTACTGTGTTGTTCTACAACCTCCTTCTCGAATTCGGCCAATGACATAGGTGGTGGCAATGGCGCTACAATACTTTTAGGTGGTGATACTGTCGTTCGTCTAGCACCTATACTACTTGTTATAATATTGGCTGCCATAACAGATGCTACACTTCGTTCGCGACTTTGTCGCGCTTCGGCAGAGAATGGTGATCGATTCTTCAACAACGACTGCACTTCAATATCATAATCGTCCTTCACGACATCCTTTTCAAAACTTGTGGACGCTTCCATAGACTCATCAATAGAATCTAGTATCGGATGAGCTATCACAGGTTGATCAATTACGGGTTTACTGGCAGGGTGCAGCATAGACAAGATAGATTTTCCACCGAAGAGAGATGTTGGTGTTGGCTGTTTACGTGTTTGCACTCTCTTTTCTGGAGATTCCTTGGTTTCGACACTGCATTCAAAGAATTGGGTAAGATCACAAGACCAAAAAACAAGTTCATTGGGAACGCATTCCCACCTTTGAGAAGTAGATTGCGATCTTGGTGTAGATGGTGGCTTCATGAATGGACTTTGCACGCCACCAACACTCTGCAATGATAATCTACGTGCCACTATCTCACTCACAGAGGAGAGCGAGGAAGGAGGAAGCATAGACCTCGTTTGTAGATTGACACTGTTAGAAGGAGACTCCAGAGCTATTGGTGTTGGCTGCTGTGGGATGACACTACTAGCTGCGGGAGACTCGACAGCTATTGGTGCTTGCTTTACCGGGTCCTCCACTGGCTCAACTTCCTTTTCGGGCACGACTTCATCCACCATCATCATATCCTCTTCAACAGCCTCTTCAAGGTCCACCTTCATATCATCCAAAACACTCTCCGTTTCAACCTGTTCCTCTTCCAATACAGCATTATGGACCTTTGGTGTATGAGCTGTTGGAGTTGCTGATGAGGATACGGTACTAGAAGCTGCAAGTGAAGGCACAGCTGGAATATCACTACTGGATGCTACTGCTACTATTGGGACAGCAGGTATTATAGGTGGTGATGGTGGTTGAAGAATGGGCTGTGCATTTAATTGTTCTTTTAATGCTCGAATCAGAGTACGTTCAGGTACCTCTGATTTGTATGTAGAGTCTCGTAGTCTCTTATTTGAAGTAGAGGCTTCAGACGTGTCTAAGGTGTCAAAAAAAGAGATTATTAACACGTAAACCAAGCCACCCTTCCTTTAAACGCCTTCAACGCCGTGACGATTACCCGGCATCCTCTTCACTCCAACATCCTTGCTACTCGTCGCCACAGACACTGGCAGCTCAGAAAGAAGACTCTCCTCCCAAACCATGACAGCCTCACGAGCAACTCGACCCAACACCATCCTGAGATTCTCAACGATGAAGTGTCGTTCTCGATCTGCTTCTCCGTGAGCAGCAGGTAACGACTTGTGACCTCGTTCGGATATATACGAAGCAACAGCTTCACTGTATCGCCCATGGTATATATAATACATGAGAGCAAATGATCGTACAGCGGGATGTTGATGAGTGGCACAGTAGGAGAGAAGAATGGCTTCTTCTTCTGATTCGAGTGGGAATGTGAGGAGTAGCCTCACTCGTTCAGGTGTTGATGATCCTAAGTTTGGTAAAGGTTTGAGGGGGAACTACAGGACCACCACAAAACGAGCGTAGTTAATACCTGAAAAGCACTGCTCAACAAGACACTTGAACAACTCCCAATCATTTCCATCCTGTTTCTTCCGCTGATATGTAAAAGCTTCATCCAGTCCACTACACTGCAGCAGAACCTTCAGGACGATCTTCTCATCCTGAAAATCCGTCAATGCAGGGTTGACAATTTTAATGAAGCGTAGTGCTTCTTTTGGTTGATTGGCTAAATACAACGTCTGTAATACAGCAGACGGGAAGTCGTTTTCGATTGATGGATGGGTTAATTGTGATATTGCCTCCTACAAAAAAGTGAAAATAGATTAGCTGCAAAGAGCCGAAAAAAAGAAGTCTGCAATCTCAACGTAGCCAGTAACTCTTCAGCCTGTCATTAACCTGGTAACTTCCATGGTCCAGCGACCAATATCCAAATATAACCCTCCTAAAAGCTTCTGGTACCCCATACGAGGACAGGAAACTCTCTGTCTTGGCATCAATCCCATCAGCCACAGTAGTATCCAACAGTAAGTAGTATATGAAACAAGTCTTTTCCAGGGGGTTGACTTGAGATGCAATAATGTTGTTGTACAGGGTTTGTAGATCGTTCATGGATTGTGGTGGATATGCTTGTGATCCTATAAGATAAAAGTGGGTGAAAAAAATGCATGCATGCTTCTTCAAGTCATGCCATACCATCGACTTGACACATAGCTAACAGCCTATCAATAAACAGCATTCCAGTCAATCCACGTCGTTGTCGAATACCATCGGCAAGAGGTTGAGGATATGGGAATGTTGAAAACCAGTCTTCGAATATCGGCAACTTATACATTTGAAAGAAGAGATCGTAAGCCTACAGCGAAAAAAAGGGACTACCTCTGATTTGGAAACAAGGCAATTATACCTCGTCCTCAACAGCACGAACATTCGGCCTTAACATGTCAATCCAGGTTGCCAATCGATTCAAGAACAAGACACTACACTCAGGACTTCGTCCGCGTGGATACAGACTCTATGAACGTATAAAAAATGTTAATAACTTTGCACACCAAAAAAAGGGATGGACAGAAAGGTTGATTACCAAGACGGCAGAATCATCAGTCTGAGTAATATCAGAGACTTGCGCTTCATGTGCCTGTATATGATTCAAATCCACCTTCCATCCTCGCATCTCGTTACGCTGTCCCATGTGTTCACTTGTTAGGCGTAGCGATATGAAGACTTGGTGCTTATCTTCGTCGTCTAACAGAACCAAAAAATGAAATTGTCGGAATGAATTGATTGCAAGACCAAGAAACCTTACCAATTGACATGGCAATAGCAGTAACACGACCAGTACTATGTGGTGGGAATTCAAGCTGACCAACTGCTCTTGGATAGAATGGTCGAGTGTCGTCCTTTGAGATGATGAAGATTTCGACATCAGGTTTGGTTCTAGTAGGGATAGATAATAGTTTAGCAAAAGTAAAGTAAGAAAATCTGCGTAATGCTGAAGACAGTGCCTTCAACACTCACGTCATATCATCATCACTTTCACCACCTTGACCAATAACACAAAGACCGAGTGCATCTCCATGATACGATGGCGCAGCAGGCCATGTGACGGTATGTGTTATTGGGCCTACAAAAAAATCTTCAGGACTCTCCTCATGACAGAACCATGTTTGATCATAACATGACCGCATACCATTATTCGACATATCAAAAGTTCCAATCTCATGAAGTGTAGCGTCTTCAGTAGCATCCAATCCGAATACTGTAATCTGCCCTTGACTTGTACCGACAATCAAGAAGGGAGACGAGTTGAGCGATGGTACGAGAGTTGATATAGCTGTGACATTGGCGGTGATTGGGAGTTTGATGAATCCATGCTAAGTGATACAAGGAATGAGTCGCTGGATAATTTTTGATTGTTGTTGAGTGCACGTGCATGCTTACTACAAATCTTCGAGATGGAAGAATGAGACTGTATGACACAGACATGTCACAAGCCAAAGCAATGATTTGGGCAGACTCGGATCCTTTTTCTGTATTCTAAAGCATAGCCAAAAGGAAACATTACATCTTTTCCACAAGCCCTCGATTACTTTCATTCTCACAACGACAACATACCACAATAAAGGGCAGCGACACATTCATAGGACCATGAGCATCAGCATATATGGGCATGACGCTCCCCGTATACGGATCTAGCAGATTCAAGGGCGAAACACTACTGTCTCTCATTTGAGCGAGCAGGTAGTTTACGCTCCCTATTTGGATGGCGATGACGTCTTGGAATATGGCCTATCATTAAGTAAATAGCAAAATTAATACGATTTCAATAATATTGTAGCTTGTACCGAGCTCTGACTCAAACAACTCAAATGTCCAAACATGACCAAATGTTGAAACATACCAGCTTTGCACCTCCGAGGACAGTAGCCTTCCAGAGAAAGAGCAATGCGCCATTCAATGCACTGCGTACTTGAATGACATCCGAGTCAGCTCTCCATACAAATATGGGCAATGAGGAGGATGTTGGTGAGTGGTATGAATATCCTCCCATATGACGGTGAAGGATGTTGAAAGCGTATGGCGATGATGGGAGACTTAATATGTCCTGCATGGTGTGGATTATAGCCACTTTTTATATATGGTTGTGGTTGCTGTCTCGCTGTCCTTGTATCAGAGTTTGCTGTCAAGCTTTGGTGAGAGATGAATCAAGCTTTGTGGAGGCTGCGGTGAAGGTGAACGTGTCGAATGATTGTATTTTTATTTATTGATATAATTTACTCAGAAATTAATGAAATGACACGAAAGGAGCGTGTCCCGACTCCAGCAGGCAATCTTGAATTCCGAACATCAAAAGCGATTTGATTTGAACGTGTTTTGCAGTTGATCCAACCTGATCGTAAACTGTAGCATATAGAGAGAGCTCTGAATAGGGTAAATCTGCTTGCTTTTACTCTTGACCAGCCCCAGCCGTTAACATCAAATCGTGCAAACGGCGCAGGACGTAAGAAACACATCTTTTATCTTTTGGTTTTGGGTGGTAGACGGCTAATTCGGCTGCGAGTCACTAGATCTATTAGATCGGGGTAAGTTTGCGATGCTTTGGTCTGTGATGGGATTCCAATTGACGTTGCTTTCTGATACAAAAAAAAGCTACTATCATCTTCCTAACTTCGACAAAGCTTTCCAATTTCTAGATCCCTCACCCATACAATGGCCAAAAAGCCGAAAAAGCCGCAGCAGCAACCAACAAACTTTACTCCCTTCCGTGTCATCGAACGATATTTCAAACATTTGCCAGCAGTACTCTCAGAACATGTACTACACTGCCGTGACACATCGCATACCATTGAATCGCTGCCTGATGTGAGACTACAGTCCCATATCGTGGATCTGGATGCTTCTAGCGTGGATCCATTGTTTAAGAGTGCTGTAGATGGAAAGACGAGGTTGGTTACTGTAACGGGGATTAATGGACTGGTTGTTATACCGGATCTGCTGAATGATGATGCCCAGAGGTACATATATGTGTACTGTGCGGTTGTCGATCGTGTTGAATCAATTACTTCAGCCACGACATTGTGTTTTTTTGTGCGCCAAAAACCCACTCACACTCCATCCTACTAGACTCCTAATAACCAAATGCCTCACCGAATACACATGCAGACCAAACATCTCAAACCTAGACACCCACTACAACGTCCCCACAAACCCGGGCCTCTGGGCACTCGCAACCCGCATATGGTCAAACACACTGCATGCTGACAACGAAGCCTACTACCTAACTCCACGCGACGAGCTCCCCGTAACTGCCTCCGACGTTGATCCAGACGCAGCAAGTAAATCATACCATGATTCACGAGGTGCTGAAAGTAGTAGAGACGATGATGTGTTGGTAGATCCACCGACGCACTACGTGACCCATGTTAAGAAGATACCTGCGACGGAGGCTACGTATCGGTGGAGATGGGTGTCTGTTGGATTACAATATCATTGGTGCGAAAACACGCTGTTTTTACCGGCATTGACTGAACATTTTTTGTGTATAGGGCAACAAAGGACTACCACTACGAACGCCTGTCACCGTTCCCGCCCTTAGTCCACGGCTTATCCAAATCAATCGTGCAGCTATCGTCTCCTTTAACTTCATTCCTGGGCACCACATACTCACCCGAAGCAGGCATCATAAACTTTTACACACCCAAAGGTACCAACCCCTTGCAGCATCTTCAGTAACAAGTCACTCACTTCTTTTCTTACATCAAAGACACGCTCATGGCACACCAAGACCGGTCTGAGCCCGACAACACGTCCCCACTCGTGAGTATCTCGCTTGGTCTGTCATGTGTGTTTCTTATTGGAAGCGAGTCGAGGGATACGGTGCCTGTGCCGTTGCTGCTGAGGAGCGGGGATTGCCTTGTTATGAGTGGCGAGTGTCGGAGGAGCTTTCATGGTGGTTAGTTGCGTTGGAACAACTCTTGTTGTGATTTTCGCTTACTTGTCTGTTTTTTAGTTCCGAGGGTGATGCAGGGCACGCTGCCAGAGTATCTGGGTGTGGACAAGTGGGAGGATGCGGATGTTGGGAGGTATATACAGAATTCGAGGATTAATATTAATGTGCGGCAGGTGTATCCATAGCAACGCGAGAGGTGTAATTTATTATTGACCACTATTAGACTATTTTATACATACTGTTAATCACAAACTGTGTTCTTTCGAGATCATTGTTTTCAACCATTTCTAAAACTGGCAATGTACAGTGTTTTGAGGTGTATCATTTAACTTTATATGACTAAACTACTACCAGAATATATAACACACATTATGAGGCCATTCCCTCCAAAACCTATACACCCTTTTATCCCGTAAGCGCACCTCCAACCCCAGCGCTCTTACACAACGCACCAACCGCACTCGGAATGCTCCACCCCCTCACAACACTCGGCAGCACCTGCCACTGCATCAGCAAGCCAGCACTCATATGCCACGAGATATGACAATGCAGCGTCCATATCCCCGGGTTGTCGAATATGATTCGCACAATCGCGTACCCGTTAGATGGAAGCACTACCGTGTCGCGCCGCAACGGGTTAGTGATATTGGTTGGTGTCGCGCCTGTGAAGAGGCCGGATCCCATGGCGAGGATGTAGAGCGGGAGGCCGTGCATGTGGAATGGGTGGGCACCTAAAATGCGAAAATATGTGTTAGAAATGCAAGACACACAACAAACAAAAAAAACCGGATATTATATTCAACGAACGACGTACCAACATCAAGATTATTCAACACGAGATCAGCAACAGTCACATTCCCCACAGTCTCGACATAACTCGTACTCGTACTAACCAATCCACCCACATTCGCAAGCGCCAGACTACTCGTATTCATATAAGGCGTCCACGTCATCCCATTTATGAAACCCCTGTTTGTGGTTGCTCCATTACCCGCATTCGTAAACGAGATACTGAGATTATACCGCGATGTAGCTACCGGCGGTGTTTTCGGGATTGTGGGGACCAGCATGGATGGTGAGAGGTCTATACACGATGATGGTTGAGACGACGTATCGTCGTTCCAGTCGAGGGATGTTGGTGTGGTGGAGGAGTCGACTGTCGAGTACCGGAGTATGGCGAGGATGTTTGGGTTTAGCCATGACGGGGTGTATTTGAAGCAGGATTGGGTCATGGATGCGCGGATCCAGTAGGCAGAAGAGGGCTGGTTTGTTGTTAGAATTACCTGTGAGAGAAAGAAAAATGATTGTAAATTATCTTGTTTCAGTTGATGCAGGAATTTCTTGGCGATACTTGAAGCAAAGCAGCAAATGACAACGTACCGAATACCTCTGCGCAACATGTATCGGCACCCGATGCACCACAACTGGATTCACAACGGTCGAATCAGCCTCCACAACACTCAACTCGTGTCCATCAACACTAAACATGAAATCCGCAAACGCTCCCACGTTAATCAACCTCAGCCGATATTTCAACCCCGGTAAGAAATTAAATGCCGCGCGACTTCCACCACCGTTACACGTTCTCGCTAGATTACTCGAGCAGTTGAATATGTTTTGTCCGTTAATAAGACCATTGTCGGGTACTGGTTCGGCGGATGGGTTGTTTGGGAGGCCGGTTGTGAGGTAAGTAGCGACGAGCGATTGAGAGAAATCGTGGTACCAGTCTGTGAGGAGGATTACGACGTCCTTGTCGTATGTGTTTTGGAGTGGGTCGGAGGGGGAGTGGATTATGAGGGGGCCGACTATGCCGTCGTTGTATTGGGTGCTGGCGTGTGCATGCCACCTGGAAACAAAAGTTTGTGTTTTAACAAACAAGGAATTTGTTTTGAGGTCGGAAAAAAAACAGTCCCCAGATGTGGAATTAGGTTGCTTTGACTTTTGCAACAAACATTCTGCACACAGTCTCTACTCAGCGCATCCAGACAAATTGCAAGTTACGAAGACTCACCAAAAGGTACCATACTGATCCGGAACCGTGAAATCATACGTGAAATTGCCACCAGGCGGTATAGGACATTGCGTTACTGCGACAGTACCGTCCATCCAGTTAGATCCATTCTGATGTAATCCATGCTGTGTACGAGAAGAGAACGAGAATTCCATCAGTACATGACATCCACGCTGATTGCATGCCTCGTTTTTGGTGCCCTACCCAATGTAAAGCAGTCCCATTAACCAGATTATTTTGCACATTGACGATAATGCGATCTCCCATATTGGCTTCTATCAGAGGGCCTGGGTATTGTCCTAATTCGAAAATGCGAGTAAGTCAACTGGAGTCCCAAGATCACTCGACTTTTCTCACCATTAACAACAAGCATTTGCTTGACAACTCCATCCTGCGATCCCGTGATACTCGACACCACGAAATTATACGTCCTGGTATTCGGTATCGCAGAAACCACCCATGCCGGATCAGGCTGTATATTTGACTGACTGCTGGTATTCCCCCACCATTTCTTGACTGTGCCTACCGATATAACGGCCACAACACCCAGCACTACGATAGCCGATATGGCTAGTATGAGTATAAACCGGTTACGTTTGGTATTTGGTTTGTCGAGAGTGGATAGTTCGTAAGAGTGTGTTGGTGGTGGGATTGTGTGCTCTGGAGAGTAGGATGTTGGTGGTCTGCGGTTGGCGGAGTGTGGTAGGGAATGCCATTCTTTGAGACGGTGTTCTTCGTATTGGAGCTTGTCGAATCCGTTCATTTCCTGCTGTACAATGAGTCAAGTTTGATTCTTGGTAGCAAAAGCTTGGCCGTACAGTCGGAGATTGAATTCTGGCAAACCGTAAAGGCCAAGAGTCTGAAGAAGACAGATCAGAGATGCATGGCCGTGATGTAAAGCATCCAGATCGGTTCTCTGTGGTGTCTCTGGTGGCTGCCTGCACTCGAATGAATGATGGATTTCTATTTTTAGGGGTGAGCTGCAACGTCAATCAGGACGTATCGCGGCGAGAAATGTATCGATCGCAGACTGTTTGAGGGACTGGTACGAATGTATTGACTGACATTACAGTCTCACCGTCACGATACTATTTAAAACACGGGACAATTCGTCTGTAGAATCAGCAAAATTTGAAAAGTTCAACTTGAAATGCGATCACCAGCTATTTATTGTAATTGAAGCCCAAAATGAAAAAATACGCGATAAAATGACGTCCTACCTTATTGCAAACTGTCTCTTGGTTCGGGTTTGATTTCCGGGTGAGCTCTCTGTCGCACATTCAAACAATCGACTTGGACAACTCTCGCATCCATCCAATTCGAAAGGGAAAAGCACCATGGTACGTACCGGGACTCATTATCATAATGTTGAAGATGATATAGATTGCATCTTAATACCAGAGATGTGACGAGTAACTTTGGTTTGAGAGCAATGTCATCATGTGCTGTCGAGACAGCAATTACGTGAAGAGAACAGCAGCTATACAGATACATCCATTCTTTGTTTATTGGAATCAGCTACTTTGATTACTTCATTGTCATCAACCCTTCGCGTCATCACCCAACATCACCAACATCAACCAACATCTAACTCCATACATTCCACATACAGGCCAAATCAAAGAATCACACAAACCACAACCAAAGCTTCAAGGCCCATCGAAACGGTATCAAGAGGCCCGTCTCGCAAAGGAGTCCATCGCTCAAAGGTGTCGACCCCAAATTCTTACGAAACCAGCGATTTGCAAAGAAGGGTTCTCTGTGTATGTACAGTCATGTGTTAAATATCTGTATGCTGTGTACTCATTCGTTTCTTTATTTGTAGTGGCCAAGACAAACGCTTTAGCAGCAAAAAAGTAGAGTAGAAACACGCACACACACATCCATATATGTTGCATGCATGATATGAATCCTTCTTGTTGATATTGAGGAGGGTGGATAGTTTTTGAACGTGGCTATTGTATAATAAAGAGGGATTTCCTTTGATAATATCGGGTGTTTCTTGTTTGAATTGCTCACATTTGGATATACTTCTGAATTCGTGTTTCATTGAAGGAGAACTCGCAGTTTAATGGCAATTGCTAGAACCGTAATGAGACTTACTGGTGAAGGGATCAAATGGTGCTAGTGGTGTGTCTTTATGTCAAACCGCATGATAGTGGAGTGATCGAATGATGATTCGTTTGCAGAGGTTTGTTATGACTCTATTCGATAATTGTGCAATGCAATGACGCTGAACAATTTTTGTTGACACTTTTTCTAGTTTCAAAAGTTTGCTGATTATCGAAGGATGGTCCCATCCATCTATCTGAAATCGCTTTGATTTGTATGTTTGTTGGTGGCTTTCGTTGAATCGAATCACCACTTGGAATGTTGAGGCCAAATGATAGCGCTGCTGAGACAGAGGTAAGGTTGGCTCCATCCTTCAAAATACCACAATCTGGACAGCAGACTCATGATCCTTGTCTGGATACGCACCGGTTTGAAGACGGTGGCTCAACAGCTCCGCATCGACAACTTCTCGCAAACTATATTCAATAACGATGTGGATTATCTACACCCAGCCATACATTAGAACAAGACGACGTCTTCACAAATCCCACTTACACAACCGTTACCACTACTCCCATCCCAGCATCGAATCCAATTTCATCCTCCACCTGCACAATTAGACACGCACACCGTATCAACACCTCGAGACTCGGGAGAAACATGGAGTACAGCACAAGAGGAGTCACAGTACGAGTATGGGACTACAAGTAGCACGACGTCTGGATCTCCTGTTGCTACTCAACAGCAACATGTGTACACGAAGTCTATGATCTCTTTGCAGCAGAAGCAGCAGGTGTCTGATTCACCAATAATAACCGGTGCAGGGGCCTGTTGATCAGATAATTGTCTTTACGGAATTTGCCACTTCCCAGGATGATGATTTATCGTTAAGAAATGGACATATTTACTGTTTGGATGAGGTTGAATGATGAAAGGGTTATGCGGTATGAGGACTGAAGTTTCTGGTGAAGTTGTAATGTTTGGAAGTGTTTGTCTTGTACTTGACAAGTATGAATTCTCGTTTTCCAGTCGGATTTCTGACGCCACCTTTTGAATTAACCTCTACACTTTTATTAGGGTGGTATTCAAGTATCCATCTTCCATTGATTGAATAAAAGATTGAAAAAAAGATTTGGAATGTAGTGGTCAAGAAAACAATACTGCTCCAATATGTGATGGTTTTGTGGTCAAATATGCTTTCTCTATATTGTAACAACAGCAAAACACACACTATTTAACAAAAAGGACCTCAACCTCTTTACAAGTTATGATATATGGAGGACGAGGTATGAAGACACCAAGTGACCGTCCTAATTATGACAAAAGTCCACAAGCAAAAGTGTATGTCTAAATTACGAACTAACTTTAAACCATTTGAGAAACATAAATCGGTGTGGTGGTTTCCTTTCGCCGTCTGATCCAACATCAATCAAGTCTTTAGGATTTCTTCGACGACACAAATTGTACATCCTGCTTACAAATGGTGCTGGTGAAGTCGACGGTGCTGATGGTACTGCGGTAGCTTCCTTACGATGTTGTACACGGTACCATGGCGGAGGTGATATAGATGGTCCGGGTGTTTTGACTGGCTTTTTACCAACACGACCCTTCAATAGCGACATCCAACCTATTCCATTCCATTGCTTTTTACTGCTCTTATGCTTACAGCTTGATTTGGCGTTCGAATCTGACTCTACAGATTCAATCGTACCAATTGAGGAGACGGTTGATGTGGTTGTAATTGAGGATGCTCTGGAAACTCGAATGGACTTTTTATATGATTTGGGGCCCTTTGGAATGGCTACAGGAATTGGTGATGTTATTGTTGATACAGACGCCACTTCCATCTGAGTCGAAGACGAGATGGCAGTGCTATTATACGACGAAACCGATACAAGAGTGATACCATCTGGTCCCATAGAAAAGGCGTCATCTCCAGCCTCAACGATAGCTATAATCGAAATGTATGATTCAAGTTCTGGTGCTGCTCGGTGTGACGATTCGGCGGTATCAGAGCTGAGTTTCACGGGTGCTTCTTCGTCTGTATGGAGAGCAGCTGTGCTGAACCTTTCCATATCACGAGGTGGTGCTGTAGGTGATGACACGACAGACGATATGCCGGTAGTAGTAGCAGCAGCAGCTTCCAACGTCGGTGATACAGGAGTGTCCTCAGAGAGCCAGGGATGTCCTAACAGCTCATCGGCTGAGGCTCGGAAGTACGGGTCTTTGTCGAAGCAACCATCTAAGAAATCTACCAAGAGCTACGGAATGTGAAGGTTAGACTAGTGCTGTGTATCAGGGGGCTACACTACAACAACAATTACAGGAGAGAGTCCTGGTGGTAGAGGCACTGTTTCATCTAGTTTTGAGAAAAACGGATAAAATTTGTAAAAGTTGAGAGATGACATCGAAATATCGCAAGCTCAAGACTGACCTTTGAGAGTTTTCATAGCACCTTGGCGAACTTTAAGGTTGGAGTATGGCGTGCTGCCTGTAACCATCTCCAAGATTGTTTGGCCCAGCGCCCAAATATCACTAGCACACTCTCCACCCTTATTTTCAAATATCTCAGGGGCAATAAAGCCCGGTGTTCCTGTTATGAGATAATGATACATAGTGAGCTTCAGATCTCCCAGTAAACAACATAAGAAACTTTTGAGCTTACCACAGATACAGGGTGAAGCTTTCGAGTCGGCTTCCATATCACACAATCCAAAGTCGCAAATTTTGGGAATGCCATCACCCGTGATGATAATATTGGCGGCCTAATGAGAGATGATGGTGGATGAGTTCCAACTCAGAACAAACCCATCGAGTTTAATCCTTACTTTAATATCCAAGTGGCAAGCTCCGGCAGCGTGCATGCAATGCAGCCCCTTCAAGACACCCTCAATGATGATTGCGCAATCGGCTTCTGTCCACAGTCCGATTCTAGCCATAGCAGACGCAGCTGAACCGTACTGCCCATATCTAATTCCAACAAGTACAATGTCAGTCGTAAATAGCAACAATGGACAAAAGTATTAGCATCCACTCACTCGAGCACCATGCAAAATTCAGACCCGTCAATCCAATACCCCAAGCACTTTATGATGTTTTGATGGTCAAAGGAGCGTATAAAGGTGAATTCTCTCTACAGAATGGAATTAAAGCGTGAGATGATGAAACGTGACAAGTGAGCAGTGATCTTACCATGCCCTCATCAACAGAATTCACCAACTTGACAGCAAACTTTTCTCCAGTGGATGTGTGTGTGGCGCTAATAACCGAACAATCGTTAGTAAAACCCAATGCTTGTTCTTGGAAAGTCAACAAAAAGGAGCACTCACATCCACACAGAACCGAAAGTTCCTTTTCCTATACGAGCACCCAGAATCTATAAATTGTGGTGGTTTCAGGTCAAAGCACTATCAAAGCGACATAACAATGAGGAAGGCGTAAGCCACGTACATAATCTTCCTTCTTGAGAACCGAAGCAGTGGAGCGCATCGGCACGGGAAATTCTAGAGGTTCGGAAAATATACTTGAGATGGTGCTTGTTGCCATCAAGTCCACAGCTTCTGGAATAGGAGATGCGTCGAAAGGCGAGTCATCGGAAAGCAATGAGACTGTATGACGTCTTGCGACCTCCGCGACAGCAGCAGGACCTGCAAATGAGAATGGAGAAGGCATTTCTATGACTTTTGATCCCGACAAGCTCTCAAACATTTCAGAAATTGAAGCAGGCGACATGTCAGACACCATTGTAGAGATTGAAGCAAGGGACATGTCTGACAATAAGGAGACCAAATCTAGGCCAGTAAATTTTTCAATAGCATCAAATAGTGAATGGAGAGAAGATGTGGACCTTCTACCATCACTCATGACATCGGATACGCTATGAAGTATATGTGTGATAGAGTCCTAAATTAAAATGTTAAAGAGAATTAGTGCTTCGATTAAGCCCTGTAAGATACAAGCGCAAACGAAAAGGCAGAACTCCAAACTCCAGAAAGCAAGTTGGGATGTTCAGACCAACAACCAGAAAGTGATCCAACACTTACCAAAATGGACAAGAATGCCGGCAATCGATCACTAGAGTCAAACACAAGTTCTTCTTCCATGCTAATAATGCTTGTAACTCTGCTTTTGAAGAGAAATAGGAAAAGGTGAGCTTTTCTGTAACAAAATGTTTGAAAATCTAGCAATTTAAATGTTGAACGAACGTCCAAGATTCGAGGGCCATTGCGCAAAGTAGGTGGGGTCTATGTATGAAAATACCTTAACGAAGCTGTGCTTCCAGTCCTGGCCCCGATACGCAGCCCACTGCCAACTGGTATCGTGCCTTTCCGTTTGTGGGTTTTAAAGAGGAGAATAGAAGTCAGTTTTAGCCGTAAACGAGTGAGACAAAGACAGGAATATAACAAAACAGTGGTACTGAATTGAAAAACGTCTGCCATTGTAGGTTCTTACCTGTTCTTGAGCTTTTGGAAAGCTCGGTTATGTTTTTGCAGTGTGCGGAGGAAGAATGGGCGTTGAGGAGCATAGGAAGGTTGTTCTCCATATAAAGAGACTTGAAAAAGCGTATGTAGAGAATGTACTGGGTGCTAGCGATATTCGCAAATCTCGACGCTCTAAGACCTGTTGGCGTGCCTTTGGACAGTAATAAGCCTCATACCGAGGATGTGGTGGTCGTTTAGCGAGTGCTTAACTTCAAGGAAAAGGTTGATAAAGGGCATATATCAGCTCTACTACACATCCAATCGCATTTTGATGCTTCTTTTGCTACGTATGTACTAGCGTAGTGCTCACAATGGGCTCGTTTCGTATGTTTGGTCTCCTGACGATAACTTTGATTTGCTGCTTCAAGTAGGAAGTAGTCGCGCTCTGTATACTATACAATGATAGGACATAAGGAATCTGCCGTCATGGCTTTACGCTTTGAGTTTCAGATCACATGGAAATGAAAATCCTTGAAGCGCCGACATGCATGCAGCCGCTTAAACTTGGAGTCTCCACGAGTTTGCATACATGATGTAGTCTTTCTGGTTGAGGTTATGACAGTTTCTTGCTCCATAACACGCCAAATTATTTGCTTTAAGGTCATGGAAGGCGGCTGCTCACCAAAATTCGAAACGATGCAAAACCCCAACAGAGAAAAGAAACCAAGTAAGAGCATCAAATGACACTTGGCACACTATCATATTTGCTAAATGTTTCTTATTTGGTACTCATTCTACTCTACTCATCAGGTGCAAGTCAGAGCATCGTCGCCATCTTGAAAAAGAATGCTCGCAAGTTCTCTTGGCCCTTTCCCAGTATGATTGTTGAAAGCCTTGCATTTTCAAGTAAAATTGTCATTCTCGTTATCATGCGATCTCGAAAGGTCTCTCTTGGACGGCCATCATCCCTGACATCAACAAATTGAACATCAACCGTGCAAGAGCCCGTTCAGCATGAGGTTTCCTATATCCAACTCAGGTCGAGCGTCGAGAGAATCCATCCAATTCAAACCGGTGGATCAACAGAAGCATCGGAATCACAATCCCTCGTTGATATCACCATCCGGACTATCAATAACAGACCCACAAGTAGCTCTAACCAGCACAGGTATGACGTTCCCTCAGGGTTGCAAGGAGTGTATCTGAGTTGTTCAATGAGCTAATCGTGTTGATTCAAGTTTTGTCACACCGGCTTTTCTCGCCTTGCATGTTCCTCATTGTCAGTCTTCTTTCATTTTAGTACAGTATCGAAGCGGATATCCCATCTGCTGCACGTTCCATGTACACAGGCAATCAGGGCAAAGGAGCAGACTGTTATGAGCAATAGCAGAAGGAATCCATTTCATACGTCTGCTTCAAGAGTCTGGAAACGAGGGTGTTTACAACGATATATGGAAGCCGATTTGTAGTATGCGGTTGTTTCATATCAACAAGTCATATAGACTTTTTCTGGCTGAACTCACCCAGTACTAATAGAGCGACAGTCAGACATGAGCTGATTTTTCCCTCTTTAGACCTTGTTTGAACAAACAACAAACAAGACGGGAATCCTACTCTGATCATGATCTAAGCAACGCTCCAGCGATCTGTCCACCACTCGTACTAGGCTCAATCGCTATCGATCCGGAAGCTCTCACCCTCTCCGACACCCTGTTCCAGATCTTACGCTGGCACAATAGGGCCCTGGTAGCTTGGCGTAAAGGCCAGTCAAAGAATCATCCTGTCTCCTAATTTCAGGAAGGTGTTTACTAGCTGTACGAAACACTTGATTCAAGAAGTCTCATTGACTTGGGTATGTCAGTTGCGTTTATTATTACTTCTTTTCAAGGAATGACTGAAGAATCTGACGTAAATAGTGACTGTTGGTGGATTTTGTCCTTTGTGAAATATGTGAGAATATGGAGGAATCGGGTCCGAGAGTGATTTGGCTTTAATCAGCCATTTGTTGAGTATATTTCAGGTTTCTGGTCCTATTCATATACGCCACCCATCTAATTTGTTTGGGCGTGATTAGCCTCCGAGTTTAATCAAATGCACAAATCTCTCTCAAACCCAACCCAATGAAAGCAGCGACGACGACAAGGCTAAGAACTAGCACAGCAATGGTTGGAGAGTCGAGGCTCCCATTAGCAGGGTCTGAATTGATTCGAATTGATGTAGAGTTTATGATGAGCGGCAGTTTCATAGATTATCAACAAAACGAAAGGCACTCACAAGCTGGTATGGGTCTAGCACCGTCTGCAAGACTCAGCAATATTGATAATAGGATTATTGTGATCATTTTGGTCTCGACGTGTGCTGGTGAATTAATTTAGTTTTCTTTGCACTTCAAGTTTCGGTGTGATTGGTAACGAGAAGACGAGGAAGTCGGCATTAGAAGATCAATAGAACGAGTAACGAATCGAATTTATTTCTTTATGTTGTTCACAGTCGCATAGCTTTTAATAAAACACGTCAAATACACGAGAAATGTTGGCCAAACTTCTCCATAAGAATGTGAAATTCTCCTACAAAAATAACATAGACAGTCGCTAATCCCAACGGTATTACGGAACCTCGTGTGCATCTAAAGCATATTAATTTCATAAGGGATCTTAACGCTGCTCGGTGAGTAACAGGTGAACGCCCTTAAGTTCTTGTTTCTTGTTCCTTAATTTCTGTTGGTGACGGTCGCGGAAGATTTGCTGCCCAGTTCTTTTTCTTCAAACTACCACAGGCTAATCTCAAAATCAATCTATTATCAGTTTAGGAGATATATTTGATCAGATCTAGTGGCAATAAATGGCGATGGCAACAGTTCAACGGGGACCACAATCGTCGCAACCACATTCTCTATCCAAATCATCTCCTCGAACCACAGGCCTCCCATCACCTTCTCCCATGTCTCCAACAAAGATCCCAACGAGAGCTACCTCAATACACACTCCAAGTGTCATGGATGATCTTCGTGGGAAATATCAATCGCAGCTACAAAACAAATTAATGGAGGCTAGAAAACAAGGAAGTTTATCTCGTGAATTTGATCACTCTACTATGAAACCTGCTGCAGTGACTTATTCAAGTAGAGGACAAGTGTCTGAGTATGCTTCTGGAAACGATTTCACGTCGATGCAACAACAGATGCAACAGCAGCCAGATTATCCAGAAAATGATCTAGTGACAAGAAGAGGAACTCTACGTGCCTTTTTTGCGGAAGTCAGACAACGACTAGCGAATGGTGAAGAGGCTCCTCCTATGCCTTCCTTTTCATCTAAAACAACAGCATCGTCAAATCAACAACAGTCAACTCAGCCAGGAAAGAGAGACAGTTACATAGGGAACGATAAACCAATCCGTGAATTCTCATCAAACCCAACATCAAGATCAGTTGGTGTTGCTCGTCCAAGAGTTACCAGTATTTGGGGTGGTGTTGAATCTGGATCTGCTATTCAACAACAGCACCAACAAGTTATACAATCACCATCATCACAGTCACACTCTCCAGCAAATCGTAGTATTCCAGATCCATATGGACCACGGGGTTCTATGATACCGTCTCCACAAACTGCTCCTTCGCGTGGAGCACCGTGGAGTCCGGTAACTTCAGCAGCACCACGAGACGCATTTGCTACTCGACCTGCTAGATCTGCTCCTCTCAATAACACGAGTAATAATCATACACCACCACCAGTTAAATGGGATGCTAATGGGCATAAACTGGGTCCAGATGGAAAGCCTGTTAGGAGGACCAAGTCGCATGTCACACCGAATAGCCAACGCGCTCCATTAGTTAATGAGTCAGTTTCAGCAATTATACCACCAGCAACGAATTTTATGGAGGCTGCTGAATCTCATAGACCTGAGAAAAAGTCAACGGCAACAGTCAAAAGACATACATCACTACACAACAACAAGGCAGCTGAAGAAGTAGCATCGTATTCAGGGTCGATGGGGCTAGCAGTTGATACACTGCGTGATGACAATGTAGAGTCAAGTGCTAGTACATTAGCTCCATCAGCAATGCAGAAACTTGCGCGGTCAAAGTCTTCAAAGTCTCGACCTCCTCGTGTTGAAGACTCGTATGACGAACCTGTTGTAGAATCACCAGCACCAAAATCAAAATCAAGTAGGAGGCCACCACAAGTCAAGACTGATTTCGATACAAGCATATCAGCACCCACATCACCATCCACACTCGACGACAACATCAACGATGGTCGAGTACCATGTCATGTATGCCATCGTAGATTTGCTGGTGACAGATTACAAAAACATCAAGTTATTTGTGAAAAGAGTGCCGCCAAGAAATCTGGTGGTGGTGGAGCAGACTTTGATACGTATAACAATGTGGAGCCTAAATCACCAACACGACAACAACAAGGAAACTCGTCAAATTCAAATTCACCGACACGTCAAGAATACGAAGAACCATCTACGCCAACGCTAGTACGCAAACCTGCCATCAGACGACAAAACAAGTCGCCACCAGCTGCTACCCAACAACAACAAAAAGACGCACAAGACGCAATCCGACATACTGAATTCAGATCATCGTCACCACCAATCCCAACTCTCCAAAAGAAACCTGCCGGCGCCATCAACAGTTTCGACGAATACCCCATAGCACCATCAAACAACCCGAATCCATTTGGTCCAGAAGCAGTAGCACCAGCCAGGAATCTACATTTCGAAGAATGTAGAGCATGTGGACGATCATTCGCACCAGACAGAATCGAGAAGCATGAATCGATATGTGGTAAACCTGCCACGAATAAAAAGAGAAAGGTCTTTGATCCGAGAGCTATGAGGGCTAAGGGTACCGAACTGGAAGAGTATGCTGGTAGTAGTGGAAATAGTGGATTGAAAAAAAAGAATAGTATGGGTGCCAAAAAGTCTGCTGCTGCTGAACGACCTATTGAAGCTAAAGGTGGTGAAAGTAGCTGGCGTGATAAGCATGGTATGTGACTTGATAATCTCCTATCAAAGTCCGCTTTTTTGGTCATCACTAACCACTATGTATTTCCTTCAACAGACGAACTGATAAAAGCCCTCCGAGCAGCAAAAGGCCTCCAAAACCATCTCGCTGCCGGTGGTAAAGCCTCTGACCTCCCACCTCCAGAACCAGCCAAGAACAATGGTGTCGAATGTCCTCACTGTAGTCGCAAATTCGCTGTCGCGTCTTTGGAACGTCATGAACCTATATGTGCAAAGACAGTACATAAACCGAATGGACCACCTGGCAAACGTGGCGGTGCTAGTAAAGCAAGCACTAAACCAAACCCAAATGCTCCAATGAGAAGATAAGATTTCGAAAAGTCAAATGTAAAAGCCTTCACCAAACACAAAAACACGCACGACTCATTAGTAATTAGAAAGCATGTTGCTTTATATAATGGATTTTGCTTATGACACTTGCACAAAGAACACGATAGACCTCTATGACAAATATACAACTGAACCTCAATCCTCAAACACAGTGTATCTTGTTCCTTGTTTGTGAGGAGTTCTACACACAGCTAACTTCCTCACATGGTCCATAAACACTGTGAACGACACACGATCAGTAGTCGCAACGCATTAAGCGTTGGTTGGTTCATGGTCAAGGCTTTTTTAAGCCTGGTTGTGCCTAACGTGTGAATGACATGATAAAGTGAGTTTTGACGTTTTGAGGTACTTTGTCTAATTTTTACATGGTCGTCTCAACCAAAGGCTTCAGCTGTCATTCGTTCAAACTTGGACTCGTAGATGTCATATGCATTCTCATCAGGTGGAGTATCAAACACTTGCAAGAATTGACTCCTTCTCTCATGGAAACGTGAGTTGAGGGAGGATAAACAAAAAAGGGGTTTCAGGTAGATGGAAGGGGTAATCGTCTTAACAATGTGCAAGGATTTGACACTATGGAAATTAACAAGAAGTTACTTTAACACAACGAGGTCAACAAAAAAACCGAGCACCCACTGGACGAATGAACATTCCGTCAAGCTCACCTCAACGCATCAGTACCACCCTCAATTTCAGCCCCCAATTCAGTACAACAGCAGGTTGTTGATCAACTGAATGTCACTTTCATTCGAGTTGAAATCCGTCAAACCAAAGAGGTCAGGTCATCCAAGCCCTGCTCTTGCCGGTTTTTTGCCGACAAGACAATCACTTTCTCACACAATAGTACGAGCCCTCAATAAGCTTTGCCCAATATGATGCTGATAACTCGTGGTGATTTAAATTAATCCATGCCTTCCGGGTTGAGATGTTGCTAGCAAAAGGATGCAGCCTAAAGGTGTACCTCTACAGATTTCCTATGCGAAAGCAAACAAAAACCAAAGACAGCTTCTTGTTCGAATGATTGTGGTCTTTCATTCGGAGTCGGATCAGTCCAGCTAAACGAGATCGGGTCATAGAAAGCTCATCCACATGGTACTCTTTTGGATTCCGACTCACTCTCTCGCAACAGCGATAACTTTCACTTGGAAATGATTTTATATATGGTTTGGTGCAAACACACTACCACAACAATAGACCTCTATAACAATATACAAACCCATATCCCTTCCTTTCCACATCTTCCTACGACGAGTTCTGCACAGCCAACTTCCTCAAATGCTCCATAAACACCTGCAACGACACATCATCAGTAGGTATAGCCTGCCCCTGTTGCTGATTAGCACCTCCAGCAGCACCATACCCACCAAAATTAGCAGCTGCAGCAGTGGTATGGGTCGTAGACGGATTTACTTTGAATAATAAAAACCTAGCTTGAGATCCTTTAGCATCGGTAACCACAAATCGCGGGATTGGGAATCGCTCAGCTAGTAAATCTCGGGCGTCTGTGTTTGGTGCTTCTAGTAAATCCTTAAAGTTGGCATAGTCGGGTAGTTCTTGGTATCGGGCTTTACGCCATGCGACGATGGTTTCGCCGTGCCAGATTAGGATTTGGAAGAAGGTGTCGAGGAGGAGAATTACGTCAGGTTTTATAGAGATGGAGTCTAGTAATACGGGTTGTGGTGGACCTGTAAAACTATATGACATTAGTGTTGGTTGGATCATGATCAAGGAATTATTCAAGTCTTCCTTGTTCAAGCAGTGTCTAAAGTGTTGAGTAAAGTGCATGAGTGTCGGCGCAAGTCAATCCTTGTACTGCATATGACTGTTTTTGCATCGTCGCCTCGACCCAGCGTTAAGACATCCATAGCAACCAACAACCTTACCTGTAATATGCAGTCTCATCAGGTGAATTATTAAACACCTGCAAGAATTGACTCCTCCTCAAATGGAACATGAATTGAGGATAGATCAAAAAGTTTTCAGACAGACGGAAGGAAGATGGGTCATCCTTCCGATAATCTGCAAACTTCTGACACTAGTTGATGCAAAAAGCAGGTTTAATATTAGTCATCCGCTCACTCATTCAGCAAGAAAAAAAAGCGACCACAGGCTTACCAAACGAATCAACATTCTGTCAAGCCACCTCAATACGTCAGGACCATCATCAATCTCAGCCTTGAAGGTACCGATACGCGCCATGAGCACAGCTGCAGCTTCTTGATCGAATGATTGTGGTATTTCATTCGAGTTTGGATCAGTCCAACTAAGAGGAGTCAAGTTAGACATAATCCATTCACGTCGCGTTTTTTTGCTCTAAAGGCGTACTTTCTCGCAATAGTAGTAACCCTCAATCGATACTGCCCATTAGCATGTTGATAACTCGTAGTGAATTGAATCAGCCCACGACTTCCAGGTTGGATTGTTGCTTGCTGAGGAGATGCGACCTCAAAGTATATTGCCACGGACGTTTTGGGTGTTATGCCACATAACTTCCATGCACTGGTTCCTGCTATTCCAATTTCCTGTGCGAAAGCAAAAAAAAACCCAGAGTCAAACCCGCTGACATGATGTGCGCAGACACCAATCTTCACGCTTACAGTTTCTCCGACCACCGGACCCTTCTTATTGGCAGAAGTAGCAGGTCCAATAAGACCACATACTTTCAATTCGCGGGTTGTCTATTCGAACGAAGTGGTTAGTGTGAGTTCCGTGCAGCAAAACAGGCGACACTGAGTTCCGTGCAGCAAAACAGGCGACACTCCTCCAATCTATACCTGAACATCAAGTAAAGCATTGAATCCCATAGTCAAAGCACCATCAGCATCCTTTGTAAACATCCGAATGAACGACTCCTTGAATATAGTCATATGGAATGCATCACTCAAGACCATAACACCATTCGTATAATTGGGCAATGACTTGATTTCCATCAACCCAATCTGATCAAGCGATCCAACAAAGACATCAACTATAAAACCTTTATCAGCAGCTCGTTTCGATAGCGCTTCATAGAATTTGGATGCTTTTTTGGCGTGTTTGGCTGTATCCTTGTCGAGATCGTGATGAGTTCTGATTGGTTCACGTAGTTCGGGTCCTACTATGAGACCAGGACCTTCTGTGCATGCACCGCCAGAGAAGAGCATGATTCGTGCTCCTGCTTGTTGGAAGCTTGACTGTTGGGGTATGAAATGTTGGAATGTGGGCAAAAAAGAATCCAGGAGCCAGGAAGAATATCAACTTTGAAACATTCTGTCGAGCTCTCACCTCCAACAAACCAAGAGCAACAGATAAAGCAACACCTGTGCATCGAAGTGGACGTCGATCACTGGCGACAGGCCATGGATCACGTTGTAGCTGTTCCAGAATGGCAGTCAATTGGAATTCACATTGAGCAACTGGCAGCAAGAATCTACAATCAAGTCGGAAGAATTGGGTTGAGTTGTTTGGACGTTATAAAACTTAATGAAACAAATCGACGCTAAGAATCGTGAGGCAAAAAATGAAGTCTCTCCAGCACGTCCGAAGACCACCACGTGTCATTCATGCACCATAGTCAGTCTCAACAACAAGCGATAGTATACCTTGAAGCTCCAACAGTTCCAGGCGGTGCACCAGGCTGGCCAGGCCTCACATTAGGCTGTGGCCTAGCAGCAGTCATCCCACCCATCCCCAGCATATCCTGAATCTGCTTTGAGCTATATTCTTTACTCCCTCTAAACACATACGATTTCGGACATTCACTATATCCCAACTCGTGCACTTGAGCCATCGTCCCATAGGTAATCAGTCCCACAAGAGCTTGAGGAGGCAAGAGCGAGAGTGACACGACGAGCGAGTCTTTGAGTGCCTTTAGATCCGATTCGTCCAAGCAGGTGTCTACGACATATACGAATATCGGGGGTTGAGCGGGTGGACGCGAGAGCAGGACGTATTCTATGGTGGTGTATTGGCCTAATAGTTCGGGTGGGAGGTAGTTGTTTGAGATATCCTTGTAGTGGGGAGGAAACTGGTTTCGTTGTAGGCAGAATGGACAAATCCATAGTTTTCCTCGTACGTCGATTTGACTATTTTAAGAGAAGTGTTAGTTACGATGCACTTTGCTTTATCAACGCTTGATGGCAACCCAACAAGTTATAATGTCAGGATGTCATTTTTACCAATATGGATTGAGGACTGCGCGACAAGGTGGTTTACAAGTGACTGGTTCCGCCTGGACGGGCAGTATGCCTTCTCTCTCCTTTAATGGCGTATATAGAGCAGCGATAGGCACCACCATTCGCGTCGCTTCAATTCTTGATGATGGCCAAACATTCCATGACAGACGGACTCCATCACGGTCCTCGTTCTAGATGTAGATAATTATATTAGATCGTTATGTTGGAAGTGCCATTACTTATTAGACTTGCCTCTTCAAACGAACTCATAGTTGCTCGTTTTGTTGGGAAGTGAAAAGTCGAAAGGTGAGTTTGGAAATTTTGGAGTGAGTGAAGGGAGATGCTACAGGCTTCGAACCGACACATATACGCGATTTAAGAATGCAAAATGAGTGTTCTATTTACATCACGCAATTTCGAACTATACATAAGAGTGTGGGCAAAAAAACGATGAGAACAGCCAAGAACGGTCCTAGTTTATATCAGACCACATTCAGAATCCTAGAAGGTGATGCGAAATGTCAGCACAAATCGAGGTACCAATCGGGGACTGCTCTACCATACCATATTTGGAACTACTGGCTTTCTTGCTGGCCTTACGATGAGCTGCCATCTCTTGCAACTCAGACTGTCTCTGTTTTGCTTCAAACGCCAGAGACATGATATTGTGTTTACGCTTTTGCGTCGAGTTAGGTGCCATGTGCTAAAGGGAAAGAACACAAGTGGTTAGAAGTGCAAGGAACAAAAAAAAACGGGGTTTAAGAAAGGATAATGGGAAGTGAGGCTTACCATGTAACTATTCATGGACTCCTTCTTCTCCTTTGATGCCTCTTTAAGAGCCTCATACTGCCATTTATCACCAATCTGTTCGGCTAACGAGACTTCCTTGAGTTGTATTGGCCCTTCGTGTTTGGAGCGACCAGATAACATCCGCATCTAAGATTCATATGAGTGTTCAGCATAGTGCGAGGCAGCATCACACACACTCATAAGGAGACACTTACAGCCTCAGGATCAACAGGATTCTGTAACTCTTGACCATAATGGTATTCCTGTTGTGGCTGATTACCATACTCGTATTGATCCATTCGATATTGATTTGAAGCTGGTACGTAAATCTCCATATCGGGATTCAAATCTACAGGCTTGGTGGTTGTGCTTCTCACTGGTTCGTCAATGGGTTTTGGGCGTTCGACCTCTACCGTACAAGGGATAGTCAGTACCAGTGCGTAGCAAGCGCGAATGATGCGTGCGAACTCACCCAATGTGAAGAAATCAGTCTCTATAGCCTTAGACTCTTCCTTCTTCTTGCCCATTCCTCTAGGTTGAAAGGGTATTGGAGCTGCAGCAGTCTCCGTTTTGACTGATATATTCTTTGGCGCTGGTAGAAATGAGAATAATCCTGATCCTCCAAATGTGTTTGGAGCCACTTTGGGTTTCTTCTTCCTTTGTTCATCTTCGTCGTTGTTGAGTTGATGTCCAACGTCAGGCACGAATATTTGTATCTTCTTCTTGGCATTTCCTGGTGCAATCGATGTATTGCTGCTGCTAGAAGATGTTGTCGATCCCATATTTGCACTGCTGCTATTACTTGGTGGTGGCAACTGAAGCTTGTTGCTTGTTGACGAGGATGGTGCAATGACAGGTTTAGTAGCAGAAGTAGGCTTTGTCGGGGCGATTGGCTGATCTTGATCCTCGTCATCGTCAGATCCATATCCTGCTAGTAAGTTAATCGACATGTTTCGTATCAAAATTCGTGTTTGGATGTTCTGGCCATGTTTTGTTTATTGTGAAGTTACAGCTAAATACAAAGCATGAAATATACGGTGCAAAGTACAATTTAGTACTCAAATTCGGGGGTATCACGTGGACGGGTTTCAATTTTGAAAGTACAGCTTTCCAGACGTGAACATTCGTCGACGGAATGGCATCTTGATGGAGGATCTTACTGAAAACATTATCGAAGCTGAATTGGGTTCGATTCGCTGGTTCCTACATACAGATTATCCAAGTCAGTACTGTTACAAGGCACGCTCATGGAAAGAAACGGCAAAGGGACCTTCAATCTTCCTACCTCCTTGCCCGCGACTCTTTACTATAGCATCCAGCTCCACCAGACATATGCCACCAGAAACTGCGGTTTGATTTAGATGCATTTGAAGTGCGAAAACTATGCAAAACGACATCCTCCTGTCCAGGCCAACGGGCCTTTACGATTCCTACCACTCAATTGATCCACAGGCTCCTTGTAGGATGGATTTTGTTGACGCCTGACCTGAGATGGTCATAGAAAGAGGAGGGTCTTGTACTGTTGATGTTAAATTGTTGATGTCCAGGATGATGGCCGTCCAAGAGAGATATTTCGAGAAGTCACGATAACGAGAATGTTATTATTATTTGAAATGGAAAGATTCCAACTTAAATCACTCTGGTCCAAGGACAAGAGAGAGTGCAAGCATTCCCTTTCCAAGGTGGCGAAGACGACCTTACTTGCACCTGATGAAATCAGAGTAAAACGTATTAAACACGAAATACTTTGAGTATATACCAGTGTGCAATGTGCCCCTTTATGCTCTTACCTGCTTGTTCTTCCTTCCACTATACCAAGTTGGGGTTTTGCAGTTCTACATGACCATAAAACAAATAATTTGGCGTGTTATTGAGCAAGAAACTGTAATCATCCAAACCATAAAGACTAGATCATGTATGCAACCTCTTAGAACTCGTAGAGACTCCAACTACGACGTTTGAAGGATTTTTGGAGCATCGATCCGCATGTTGTGATCTAAAGCTCAAAGCCTGAAGTAAAGACGGTAGACTGTTTATGTTTTGTAGATGTAAGGTATATAGCGCGCAACTGTCTCTACTTGAAACACCAAATCACAGTTATCGTCAGGAGACCAAACATCCAAAACGTGAGCACTGCGCTTGTACATTCTTAGCAAAAACGCATCCATGTACAATACACTTGTATCTCCTAGCTGATATATGCCACTTTTCAACCACTACATCGAAGTTATGCACTCACTAAGCGACCACCACCACTCCGGCGGTTTGTCGGTGAGGCTTATTAGCTACTGTGCAAAAGCACGCAAACAAGTCTTCTAGCGTCGAGAGAGCCTTGCAGATATCGCTAAATCCCATTACATCCTTGAGATGGGCTTGTCCATGTCTCTCTCTATAGCAAACATCCTTCCTATGCTCCTGAACGCCCATTTCCTTCCTCGCACTGCAGAAACACACCTGATACATTCACAGCAAAGTATGCATCTTTATACTATAAAAATATGTATATTAGAGCTGATGAATCCCACTTCTCAACCATTGCATTGAAGTCAAGCACAACCTCGGCTCGAAACTACTTACTTTGCAAAAGCAC
The DNA here is from genome assembly GCF_006535985.1 of Synchytrium microbalum. Lineage (NCBI taxonomy): Eukaryota > Fungi > Chytridiomycota > Chytridiomycetes > Synchytriales > Synchytriaceae > Synchytrium > Synchytrium microbalum. Next base: position 265,571 of record NW_022158380.1, read on the forward strand.
GCAAGTAGGCCTTATAGCGTCGAGAGAGGCTTCCAAGTATGTCCAGCGTCCAATTCAGATTTCCAGAGTCCAATTCAGTGTTTAAGTGGGTTACTACATGTCTTGGTCTAGGGAAACCAGCCTTGCTAGGATCCTAATCTCTCATTCTTACACCTCACATTTGATAAAACATTACAGAGCTTAACAAAAGCTCAACCCACGGTAAGAACCCACGACAGGAAATCTTTTTCGATCTAATGTCTTTATCTTGATATATTCTAGTACTTCTCAACTTAGTCTTCCACCCAGAAAACTGACTCCTTCATCATGTAGAATTACTACGTACAAAGCATCAATTCAACGCATGTTCGAGTTCATAGAGAAGGAAAGAATCGACAATTTGTTGCGATGCATTGACTGCGCTAATGGCGGGGCATCAACCTCTCTCAAAAACCAGAGCCACGTTAAGATGCAAAAAGGAGTGCCTCGAGCGTGGATCGAACACGCTACCTTAGCATCTTCAGTGCTACGCTCTCCCAGATGAGCTATCAAGGCGCCTTATTCGCTTCGTGAAGACTGTCTTCTTCTTTGCCTAGAAAATGCTCAGTGCAGATCCCCAGTGTGTGGACTGCGTCGCAGTTGGGGAGACCAAACGG